>NC_081152.1:21672771-21972771 GCF_958295425.1 Solea solea | reverse complement strand
CAAATATGGACTTGTTAAAATCAGCAACACGACCCCAACAAATAGCACTTACTGCATTTTAAATTCACGTCAGTGCTCGTGTAACGGTCATGTTGGTGATAAATATTTGAGCTCCAGATTGGATTTTGGGATAGTTCATTCAGGCCTTGCCACTGCAGAACAAATCACAACCAAGACAACCCCAAAGAGAAGCACTTATGAAGTCCAGAATCATGAGTGGTTCCATCTGAGGTGATCCGAGTTGGAAGCTCACAGCCATTTTCTCTGCTGTTCATTCAGTTGATATTGTCAAACAAAACTGCCCCAACAAGTAGCACTTACTGAAAAAAACACCAAGTCAATGCTAAAGTTAGGGTAATTGTACAGACTTACAAGAAAGTCTCTCTTTCTTGTTCTATCAATATGTTATCCAAGAAGATTGCCCTCTGAAATTACACAAATATGACCTCAAAAAATCACCAACACTACCCCAACAAATAGCACTTACTGCATTTTAAATTCAAGTCTGTGCTTGTGTAAGGGTGATGCTGGTGATACATGTTTGAATTCCACATTGGATTTTAGGATAGTTCATTTAGACCGTTTGACTGCAGATCCCATCACAACCAAGCAAACCCCAAAGAGAAGCACTTATGAAGTCCAGAATCATGAGTGGCTCCATCTGAAGTGATCCGAGTTGGAAGCTCACAGCCATTTTCTTTGCCATTCATTCAGTTGATATTGTCAAACAAAACTGCCCCCAACATTATACTGAAACAAGGCAGCACTGAAATGGGTGACATCAAAAATAACTCTACCCATGACTTATCTTTGGGTCCAGGTGATCTTTTTGTAGCATCTTCTGTGGTGTGTCCAGCTACAGTGGATTTGCTTCCACAACCACGCCAATCTTATATTGGAGTGTAGCCACTCCCAACATGCTCCACCTTCTTTTTCATGAAGTTTCAATGGCCTTGATAAAGGTTGGTAAAAGAAAGGACCACACCTCCACTAAGAGACAACCATCATCTTCAATTCATGCAGGTCTCTTAGTACTTGATGAGACCCCAATTGCTCATTTGACTGCCTTTCATTCACATATGGTACAGTTTAATTGCAAATGTATCACTCTCTTGAAACAACACAAACACAGTTGTTCTTTTAAAACTAAACATTTCGAAGCAGACCATATGATTGTATGCCTTTTGAATGTAGCCACCGTAGAGAAATAGATCAAATATGGACTTGTTAAAATCAGCAACACGACCCCAACAAATAGCACTTACTGCATTTTAAATTCACGTCAGTGCTCGTGTAAGGGTCATGTTGGTGATAAATATTTGAGCTCCAGATTGGATTTGGGGATAGTTCATTCAGGCCTTGCCACTGCAGAACAAATCACAACCAAGACAACCCCAAAGAGAAGCACTTATGAAGTCCAGAATCATGAGTGGTTCCACCTGAGGTGATCCGAGTTGGAAGCTCACAGCCATTTTCTCTGCTGTTCATTCAGTTGATATTGTCAAACAAAACTGCCCCAACAAGTAGCACTTACTGAAAAAAACACCAAGTCAATGCTAAAGTTAGGGTAATTGTACAGACTTACAAGAAAGTCTCTCTTTCTTGTTCTATCCATATGTTATCCAAGAAGATTGCCCTCTGAAATTACACAAATATGACCTCAAAAAATCACCAACACTACCCCAACAAATAGCACTTACTGCATTTTAAATTCAAGTCTGTGCTTGTGTAAGGGTGATGTTGGTGATAAATATTTGAGCTCCAGATTGGATTTTGGGATAGTTCATTCAGGCCTTGCCACTGCAGAACAAATCACAACCAAGACAACCTCAAAGAGAAGCACTTATGAAGTCCAGAATCATGAGTGGTTCCATCTGAGGTGATCCGAGTTGGAAGCTCACAGCCATTTTCTCTGCTGTTCGTTCAGTTGATATTGTCAAACAAAACTGCCCCAACAAGTAGCACTTACTGAAAAAAACACCAAGTCAATGCTAAAGTTAGGGTAATTGTACAGACTTACAAGAAAGTCTCTCTTTCTTGTTCTATCAATATGTTATCCAAGACGATTGCCCTCTGAAATTACACAAATATGACCTCAAAAAATCACCAACACTACCCCAACAAATAGCACTTACTGCATTTTAAATTCAAGTCTGTGCTTGTGTAAGGGTGATGCTGGTGATACATGTTTGAATTCCACATTGGATTTTAGGATAGTTCATTTAGACCGTTTGACTGCAGATCCCAGCACAACCAAGAAAACCCCAAAGAGAAGCACTTATGAAGTCCAGAATCATGAGTGGCTCCATCTGAAGTGATCCGAGTTGGAAGCTCACAGCCATTTTCTTTGCCATTCATTCAGTTGATATTGTCAAACAAAACTGCCCCCAACATTATACTGAAACAAGGCAGCACTGAAATGGGTGACATCAAAAATAACTCTACCCATGACTTATCTTTGGGTCCAGGTGATCTTTTTGTAGCATCTTCTGTGGTGTGTCCAGCTACAGTGGATTTGCTTCCACAACCACGCCAATCTTATATTGGAGTGTAGCCACTCCCAACATGCTCCACTTTCTTTTTCATGAAGTTTCAATGGCCTTGATAAAGGTTGGTAAAAGAAAGGACCACACCTCCACTAAGAGACAACCATCATCTTCAATTCATGCAGGTCTCTTAGTACTTGATGAGACCCCAATTGCTCATTTGACTGCCTTTCATTCACATATGGTACAGTTTAATTGCAAATGTATCACTCTCTCGAAACAACACAAACACAGTTGTTCTTTTAAAACTAAACATTTCGAAGCAGACCATATGATTGTAGGCCTTTTGAATGTAGCCACCGTAGAGAAATAGATCAAATATGGACTTGTTAAAATCAGCAACACGACCCCAACAAATAGCACTTACTGCATTTTAAATTCACGTCAGTGCTCGTGTAAGGGTCATGTTGGTGATAAATATTTGAGCTCCAGATTGGATTTTGGGATAGTTCATTCAGGCCTTGCCACTGCAGAACAAATCACAACCAAGACAACCCCAAAGAGAAGCACTTATGAAGTCCAGAATCATGAGTGGTTCCATCTGAGGTGATCCGAGTTGGAAGCTCACAGCCATTTTCTCTGCTGTTCGTTCAGTTGATATTGTCAAACAAAACTGCCCCAACAAGTAGCACTTACTGAAAAAAACACCAAGTCAATGCTAAAGTTAGGGTAATTGTACAGACTTACAAGAAAGTCTCTCTTTCTTGTTCTATCAATATGTTATCCAAGAAGATTGCCCTCTGAAATTACACAAATATGACCTCAAAAAATCACCAACACTACCCCAACAAATAGCACTTACTGCATTTTAAATTCAAGTCTGTGCTTGTGTAAGGGTGATGCTGGTGATACATGTTTGAATTCCACATTGGATTTTAGGATAGTTCATTTAGACCGTTTGACTGCAGATCCCAGCACAACCAAGAAAACCCCAAAGAGAAGCACTTATGAAGTCCAGAATCATGAGTGGCTCCATCTGAAGTGATCCGAGTTGGAAGCTGACAGCCATTTTCTTTGCCATTCATTCAGTTGATATTGTCAAACAAAACTGCCCCCAACATTATACTGAAACAAGGCAGCACTGAAATGGGTGACATCAAAAATAACTCTACCCATGACTTATCTTTGGGTCCAGGTGATCTTTTTGTAGCATCTTCTGTGGTGTGTCCAGCTACAGTGGATTTGCTTCCACAACCACGCCAATCTTATATTGGAGTGTAGCCACTCCCAACATGCTCCACCTTCTTTTTCATGAAGTTTCAATGGCCTTGATAAAGGTTGGTAAAAGAAAGGACCACACCTCCACTAAGAGACAACCATCATCTTCAATTCATGCAGGTCTCTTAGTACTTGATGAGACCCCAATTGCTCATTTGACTGCCTTTCATTCACATATGGTACAGTTTAATTGCAAATGTATCACTCTCTTGAAACAACACAAACACAGTTGTTCTTTTAAAACTAAACATTTCGAAGCAGACCATATGATTGTATGCCTTTTGAATGTAGCCACCGTAGAGAAATAGATCAAATATGGACTTGTTAAAATCAGCAACACGACCCCAACAAATAGCACTTACTGCATTTTAAATTCACGTCAGTGCTCGTGTAAGGGTCATGTTGGTGATAAATATTTGAGCTCCAGATTGGATTTTGGGATAGTTCATTCAGGCCTTGCCACTGCAGAACAAATCACAACCAAGACAACCCCAAAGAGAAGCACTTATGAAGTCCAGAATCATGAGTGGTTCCACCTGAGGTGATCCGAGTTGGAAGCTCACAGCCATTTTCTCTGCTGTTCATTCAGTTGATATTGTCAAACAAAACTGCCCCAACAAGTAGCACTTACTGAAAAAAACACCAAGTCAATGCTAAAGTTAGGGTAATTGTACAGACTTACAAGAAAGTCTCTCTTTCTTGTTCTATCAATATGTTATCCAAGAAGATTGCCCTCTGAAATTACACAAATATGACCTCAAAAAATCACCAACACTACCCCAACAAATAGCACTTACTGCATTTTAAATTCAAGTCTGTGCTTGTGTAAGGGTGATGCTGGTGATACATGTTTGATTTCCACATTGGATTTTAGGATAGTTCATTTAGACCGTTTGACTGCAGATCCCAGCACAACCAAGAAAACCCCAAAGAGAAGCACTTATGAAGTCCAGAATCATGAGTGGCTCCATCTGAAGTGATCCGAGTTGGAAGCTCACAGCCATTTTCTTTGCCATTCATTCAGTTGATATTGTCAAACAAAACTGCCCCCAACATTATACTGAAACAAGGCAGCACTGAAATGGGTGACATCAAAAATAACTCTACCCATGACTTATCTTTGGGTCCAGGTGATCTTTTTGTAGCATCTTCTGTGGTGTGTCCAGCTACAGTGGATTTGCTTCCACAACCACGCCAATCTTATATTGGAGTGTAGCCACTCCCAACATGCTCCACCTTCTTTTTCATGAAGTTTCAATGGCCTTGATAAAGGTTGGTAAAAGAAAGGACCACACCTCCACTAAGAGACAACCATCATCTTCAATTCATGCAGGTCTCTTAGTACTTGATGAGACCCCAATTGCTCATTTGACTGCCTTTCATTCACATATGGTACAGTTTAATTGCAAATGTATCACTCTCTCGAAACAACACAAACACAGTTGTTCTTTTAAAACTAAACATTTCGAAGCAGACCATATGATTGTATGCCTTTTGAATGTAGCCACCGTAGAGAAATAGATCAAATATGGACTTGTTAAAATCAGCAACACGACCCCAACAAATAGCACTTACTGCATTTTAAATTCACGTCAGTGCTCGTGTAAGGGTCATGTTGGTGATAAATACTTGAGCTCCAGATTGGATTTTGGGATAGTTCATTCAGGCCTTGCCACTGCAGAACAAATCACAACCAAGACAACCCCAAAGAGAAGCACTTATGAAGTCCAGAATCATGAGTGGTTCCATCTGAGGTGATCCGAGTTGGAAGCTCACATCCATTTTCTCTGCTGTTCATTCAGTTGATATTGTCAAACAAAACTGCCCCAACAAGTAGCACTTACTGAAAAAAACACCAAGTCAATGCTAAAGTTAGGGTAATTGTACAGACTTACAAGAAAGTCTCTCTTTCTTGTTCTATCAATATGTTATCCAAGAAGATTGCCCTCTGAAATTACACAAATATGACCTCAAAAAATCACCAACACTACCCCAACAAATAGCACTTACTGCATTTTAAATTCAAGTCTGTGCTTGTGTAAGGGTGATGCTGGTGATACATGTTTGAATTCCACATTGGATTTTAGGATAGTTCATTTAGACCGTTTGACTGCAGATCCCATCACAACCAAGCAAACCCCAAAGAGAAGCACTTATGAAGTCCAGAATCATGAGTGGCTCCATCTGAAGTGATCCGAGTTGGAAGCTCACAGCCATTTTCTTTGCCATTCATTCAGTTGATATTGTCAAACAAAACTGCCCCCAACATTATACTGAAACAAGGCAGCACTGAAATGGGTGACATCAAAAATAACTCTACCCATGACTTATCTTTGGGTCCAGGTGATCTTTTTGTAGCATCTTCTGTGGTGTGTCCAGCTACAGTGGATTTGCTTCCACAACCACGCCAATCTTATATTGGAGTGTAGCCACTCCCAACATGCTCCACCTTCTTTTTCATGAAGTTTCAATGGCCTTGATAAAGGTTGGTAAAAGAAAGGACCACACCTCCACTAAGTGACAACCATCATCTTCAATTCATGCAGGTCTCTTAGTACTTGATGAGACCCCAATTGCTCATTTGACTGCCTTTCATTCACATATGGTACAGTTTAATTGCAAATGTATCACTCTCTTGAAACAACACAAACACAGTTGTTCTTTTAAAACTAAACATTTCGAAGCAGACCATATGATTGTATGCCTTTTGAATGTAGCCACCGTAGAGAAATAGATCAAATATGGACTTGTTAAAATCAGCAACACGACCCCAACAAATAGCACTTACTGCATTTTAAATTCACGTCAGTGCTCGTGTAAGGGTCATGTTGGTGATAAATATTTGAGCTCCAGATTGGATTTTGGGATAGTTCATTCAGGCCTTGCCACTGCAGAACAAATCACAACCAAGACAACCCCAAAGAGAAGCACTTATGAAGTCCAGAATCATGAGTGGTTCCATCTGAGGTGATCCGAGTTGGAAGCTCACAGCCATTTTCTCTGCTGTTCATTCAGTTGATATTGTCAAACAAAACTGCCCCAACAAGTAGCACTTACTGAAAAAAACACCAAGTCAATGCTAAAGTTAGGGTAATTGTACAGACTTACAAGAAAGTCTCTCTTTCTTGTTCTATCAATATGTTATCCAAGAAGATTGCCCTCTGAAATTACACAAATATGACCTCAAAAAATCACCAACACTACCCCAACAAATAGCACTTACTGCATTTTAAATTCAAGTCTGTGCTTGTGTAAGGGTGATGCTGGTGATACATGTTTGAATTCCACATTGGATTTTAGGATAGTTCATTTAGACCGTTTGACTGCAGATCCCATCACAACCAAGCAAACCCCAAAGAGAAGCACTTATGAAGTCCAGAATCATGAGTGGCTCCATCTGAAGTGATCCGAGTTGGAAGCTCACAGCCATTTTCTTTGCCATTCATTCAGTTGATATTGTCAAACAAAACTGCCCCCAACATTATACTGAAACAAGGCAGCACTGAAATGGGTGACATCAAAAATAACTCTACCCATGACTTATCTTTGGGTCCAGGTGATCTTTTTGTAGCATCTTCTGTGGTGTGTCCAGCTACAGTGGATTTGCTTCCACAACCACGCCAATCTTATATTGGAGTGTAGCCACTCCCAACATGCTCCACCTTCTTTTTCATGAAGTTTCAATGGCCTTGATAAAGGTTGGTAAAAGAAAGGACCACACCTCCACTAAGAGACAACCATCATCTTCAATTCATGCAGGTCTCTTAGTACTTGATGAGACCCCAATTGCTCATTTGACTGCCTTTCATTCACATATGGTACAGTTTAATTGCAAATGTATCACTCTCTCGAAACAACACAAACACAGTTGTTCTTTTAAAACTAAACATTTCGAAGCAGACCATATGATTGTAGGCCTTTTGAATGTAGCCACCGTAGAGAAATAGATCAAATATGGACTTGTTAAAATCAGCAACACGACCCCAACAAATAGCACTTACTGCATTTTAAATTCACGTCAGTGCTCGTGTAAGGGTCATGTTGGTGATAAATATTTGAGCTCCAGATTGGATTTTGGGATAGTTCATTCAGGCCTTGCCACTGCAGAACAAATCACAACCAAGACAACCCCAAAGAGAAGCACTTATGAAGTCCAGAATCATGAGTGGCTCCATCTGAGGTGATCCGAGTTGGAAGCTCACAGCCATTTTCTCTGCTGTTCATTCAGTTGATATTGTCAAACAAAACTGCCCCAACAAGTAGCACTTACTGAAAAAAACACCAAGTCAATGCTAAAGTTAGGGTAATTGTACAGACTCACAAGAAAGTCTCTCTTTCTTGTTCTATCAATATGTTATCCAAGAAGATTGCCCTCTGAAATTACACAAATATGACCTCAAAAATTCACCAACACTACCCCAACAAATAGCACTTACTGCATTTTAAATTCAAGTCTGTGCTTGTGTAACGGTGATGCTGGTGATACATATTTGAATTCCACATTGGATTTTAGGATAGTTCATTTAGACCTTTTGACTGCAGATCCCATCACAACCAAGACAACCCCAAAGAGAAGCACTTATGAAGTCCAGAATCATGAGACCTCAGATGGAGCATCTGAGGTGATCCGAGTTGGAAGCTCACAGCCATTTTCTCTGCTGTTCATTCAGTTGATATTGTCAAACAAAACTGCCCCAACAAGTAGCACTTACTGCATTTTAAATTCACGTCAGTGCTCGTGTAACGGTCATGTTGGTGATAAATATTTGAGCTCCAGATTGGATTTTGGGATAGTTCATTCAGGCCTTGCCACTGCAGAACAAATCACAACCAAGACAACCCCAAAGAGAAGCACTTATGAAGTCCAGAATCATGAGTGGTTCCATCTGAGGTGATCCGAGTTGGAAGCTCACAGCCATTTTCTCTGCTGTTCGTTCAGTTGATATTGTCAAACAAAACTGCCCCAACAAGTAGCACTTACTGAAAAAAACACCAAGTCAATGCTAAAGTTAGGGTAATTGTACAGACTTACAAGAAAGTCTCTCTTTCTTGTTCTATCAATATGTTATCCAAGAAGATTGCCCTCTGAAATTACACAAATATGACCTCAAAAAATCACCAACACTACCCCAACAAATAGCGCTTACTGCATTTTAAATTCAAGTCTGTGCTTGTGTAAGGGTGATGCTGGTGATACATATTTGAATTCCACATTGGATTTTAGGATAGTTCATTTAGACCTTTTGACTGCAGATCCCATCACAACCAAGACAACCCCAAAGAGAAGCACTTATGAAGTCCAGAATCATGAGTGGCTCCATCTGAAGTGATCCGAGTTGGAAGCTCACAGCCATTTTCTTTGCCATTCATTCAGTTGATATTGTCAAACAAAACTGCCCCCAACATTATACTGAAACAAGGCAGCACTGAAATGGGTGACATCAAAAATAACTCTACCCATGACTTATCTTTGGGTCCAGGTGATCTTTTTGTAGCATCTTCTGTGGTGTGTCCAGCTACAGTGGATTTGCTTCCACAACCACGCCAATCTTATATTGGAGTGTAGCCCCTCCCAACATGCTCCACCTTCTTTTTCATGAAGTTTCAATGGCCCTGATGAAGGTTGGTAAAAGAAAGGACCACACCTCCACTAAGAGACAACCATCATCTTCAATTCATGCAGGTCTCTTAGTACTTGATGAGACCCCAATTGCTCATTTGACTGCCTTATATTCACATATGGTACAGTTTAATTGCAAATGTATCACTCTCTTGAAACAACACAAACACAGTTGTTCTTTTAAAACTAAACATTTCGAAGCAGACCATATGATTGTATGCCTTTTGAATGTAGCCACCATAGAGAAATAGATCAAATATGGACTTGTTAAAATCAGCAACACGACCCCAACAAATAGCACTTACTGCATTTTAAATTCACGTCAGTGCTCGTGTAAGGGTCATGTTGGTGATAAATATTTGAGCTCCAGATTGGATTTTGGGATAGCTCATTCAGGCCTTGCCACTGCAGAACAAATCACAACCAAGACAACCCCAAAGAGAAGCACTTATGAGGTCCAGAATCATGAGTGGCTCCATCTGAGGTGATCCGAGTTGGAAGCTCACAGCCATTTTCTCTGCTGTTCATTCAGTTGATATTGTCAAACAAAACTGCCCCAACAAGTAGCACTTACTGAAAAAAACACCAAGTCAATGCTAAAGTTAGGGTAATTGTACAGACTTACAAGAAAGTCTCTCTTTCTTGTTCTATCAATATGTTATCCAAGAAGATTGCCCTCTGAAATTACACAAATATGACCTCAAAAAATCACCAACACTACCCCAACAAATAGCACTTACTGCATTTTAAATTCAAGTCTGTGCTTGTGTAAGGGTGATGCTGGTGATACATATTTGAATTCCACATTGGATTTTGGGATAGTTCATTCAGGCCTTGCCACTGCAGAACAAATCACAACCAAGACAACCCCAAAGAGAAGCACTTATGAAGTCCAGAATCATGAGTGGCTCCATCTGAAGTGATCCGAGTTGGAAGCTCACAGCCATTTTCTTTGCCATTCATTCAGTTGATATTGTCAAACAAAACTACCCCCAACATTATACTGAAACAAGGCAGCACTGAAATGGGTGACATCAAAAATAACTCTACCCATGACTTATCTTTGGGTCCAGGTGATCTTTTTGTAGCATCTTCTGTGGTGTGTCCAGCTACAGTGGATTTGCTTCCACAACCACGCCAATCTTATATTGGAGTGTAGCCCCTCCCAACATGCTCCACCTTCTTTTTCATGAAGTTTCAATGGCCCTGATGAAGGTTGGTAAAAGAAAGGACCACACCTCCACTAAGAGACAACCATCATCTTCAATTCATGCAGGTCTCTTAGTACTTGATGAGACCCCAATTGCTCATTTGACTGCCTTTCATTCACATATGGTACAGTTTAATTGCAAATGTATCACTCTCTTGAAACAACACAAACACAGTTGTTCTTTTAAAACTAAACATTTCGAAGCAGACCATATGATTGTATGCCTTTTGAATGTAGCCACCGTAGAGAAATAGATCAAATATGGACTTGTTAAAATCAGCAACACGACCCCAACAAATAGCACTTACTGCATTTTAAATTCACGTCAGTGCTCGTGTAAGGGTCATGTTGGTGATAAATATTTGAGCTCCAGATTGGATTTTGGGATAGCTCATTCAGGCCTTGCCACTGCAGAACAAATCACAACCAAGACAACCCCAAAGAGAAGCACTTATGAGGTCCAGAATCATGAGTGGCTCCATCTGAGGTGATCCGAGTTGGAAGCTCACAGCCATTTTCTCTGCTGTTCATTCAGTTGATATTGTCAAACAAAACTGCCCCAACAAGTAGCACTTACTGAAAAAAACACCAAGTCAATGCTAAAGTTAGGGTAATTGTACAGACTTACAAGAAAGTCTCTCTTTCTTGTTCTATCAATATGTTATCCAAGAAGATTGCCCTCTGAAATTACACAAATATGACCTCAAAAAATCACCAAACTACCCCAACAAATAGCACTTACTGCATTTTAAATTCAAGTCTGTGCTTGTGTAAGGGTGATGCTGGTGATACATATTTGAATTCCACATTGGATTTTAGGATAGTTCATTTAGACCGTTTGACTGCAGATCCCATCACAACCAAGACAACCCCAAAGAGAAGCACTTATGAAGTCCAGAATCATGAGTGGCTCCATCTGAAGTGATCCGAGTTGGAAGCTCACAGCCATTTTCTTTGCCATTCATTCAGTTGATATTGTCAAACAAAACTGCCCCCAACATTATACTGAAACAAGGCAGCACTGAAATGGGTGACATCAAAAATAACTCTACCCATGACTTATCTTTGGGTCCAGGTGATCTTTTTGTAGCATCTTCTGTGGTGTGTCCAGCTACAGTGGATTTGCTTCCACAACCACGCCAATCTTATATTGGAGTGTAGCCCCTCCCAACATGCTCCACCTTCTTTTTCATGAAGTTTCAATGGCCCTGATGAAGGTTGGTAAAAGAAAGGACCACACCTCCACTAAGAGACAACCATCATCTTCAATTCATGCAGGTCTCTTAGTACTTGATGAGACCCCAATTGCTCATTTGACTGCCTTATATTCACATATGGTACAGTTTAATTGCAAATGTATCACTCTCTTGAAACAACACAAACACAGTTGTTCTTTTAAAACTAAACATTTCGAAGCAGACCATATGATTGTATGCCTTTTGAATGTAGCCACCATAGAGAAATAGATCAAATATGGACTTGTTAAAATCAGCAACACGACCCCAACAAATAGCACTTACTGCATTTTAAATTCACCTCAGTGCTCGTGTAAGGGTCATGTTGGTGATAAATATTTGAGCTCCAGATTGGATTTTGGGATAGCTCATTCAGGCCTTGCCACTGCAGAACAAATCACAACCAAGACAACCCCAAAGAGAAGCACTTATGAGGTCCAGAATCATGAGTGGCTCCATCTGAGGTGATCCGAGTTGGAAGCTCACAGCCATTTTCTCTGCTGTTCATTCAGTTGATATTGTCAAACAAAACTGCCCCAACAAGTAGCACTTACTGAAAAAAACACCAAGTCAATGCTAAAGTTAGGGTAATTGTACAGACTTACAAGAAAGTCTCTCTTTCTTGTTCTATCAATATGTTATCCAAGAAGATTGCCCTCTGAAATTACACAAATATGACCTCAAAAAATCACCAACACTACCCCAACAAATAGCACTTACTGCATTTTAAATTCAAGTCTGTGCTTGTGTAAGGGTGATGCTGGTGATACATATTTGAATTCCACATTGGATTTTGGGATAGTTCATTCAGGCCTTGCCACTGCAGAACAAATCACAACCAAGACAACCCCAAAGAGAAGCACTTATGAAGTCCAGAATCATGAGTGGCTCCATCTGAAGTGATCCGAGTTGGAAGCTCACAGCCATTTTCTTTGCCATTCATTCAGTTGATATTGTCAAACAAAACTGCCCCCAACATTATACTGAAACAAGGCAGCACTGAAATGGGTGACATCAAAAATAACTCTACCCATGACTTATCTTTGGGTCCAGGTGATCTTTTTGTAGCATCTTCTGTGGTGTGTCCAGCTACAGTGGATTTGCTTCCACAACCACGCCAATCTTATATTGGAGTGTAGCCCCTCCCAACATGCTCCACCTTCTTTTTCATGAAGTTTCAATGGCCCTGATGAAGGTTGGTAAAAGAAAGGACCACACCTCCACTAAGAGACAACCATCATCTTCAATTCATGCAGGTCTCTTAGTACTTGATGAGACCCCAATTGCTCATTTGACTGCCTTTCATTCACATATGGTACAGTTTAATTGCAAATGTATCACTCTCTTGAAACAACACAAACACAGTTGTTCTTTTAAAACTAAACATTTCGAAGCAGACCATATGATTGTATGCCTTTTGAATGTAGCCACCGTAGAGAAATAGATCAAATATGGACTTGTTAAAATCAGCAACACGACCCCAACAAATAGCACTTACTGCATTTTAAATTCACGTCAGTGCTCGTGTAAGGGTCATGTTGGTGATAAATATTTGAGCTCCAGATTGGATTTTGGGATAGCTCATTCAGGCCTTGCCACTGCAGAACAAATCACAACCAAGACAACCCCAAAGAGAAGCACTTATGAGGTCCAGAATCATGAGTGGCTCCATCTGAGGTGATCCGAGTTGGAAGCTCACAGCCATTTTCTCTGCTGTTCATTCAGTTGATACTGTCAAACAAAACTGCCCCAACAAGTAGCACTTACTGAAAAAAACACCAAGTCAATGCTAAAGTTAGGGTAATTGTACAGACTTACAAGAAAGTCTCTCTTTCTTGTTCTATCAATATGTTATCCAAGAAGATTGCCCTCTGAAATTACACAAATATGACCTCAAAAAATCACCAACACTACCCCAACAAATAGCACTTACTGCATTTTAAATTCAAGTCTGTGCTTGTGTAAGGGTGATGCTGGTGATACATATTTGAATTCTAAATTGGATTTTAGGATAGTTCATTTAGACCTTTTGACTGCAGATCCCATCACAACCAAGACAACCCCAAAGAGAAGCACTTATGAAGTCCAGAATCATGAGTGGCTCCATCTGAGGTGATCCGAGTTGGAAGCTCACAGCCATTTTCTCTGCTGTTCATTCAGTTGATATTGTCAAACAAAACTGCCCCAACAAGTAGCACTTACTGAAAAAAACACCAAGTCAATGCTAAAGTTAGGGTAATTGTACAGACTTACAAGAAAGTCTCTCTTTCTTGTTCTATCAATATGTTATCCAAGAAGATTGCCCTCTGAAATTACACAAATATGACCTCAAAAAATCACCAACACTACCCCAACAAATAGCACTTACTGCATTTTAAATTCAAGTCTGTGCTTGTGTAAGGGTGATGCTGGTGATACATATTTGAATTCCACATTGGATTTTAGGATAGTTCATTTAGACCGTTTGACTGCAGATCCCATCACAACCAAGACAACCCCAAAGAGAAGCACTTATGAAGTCCAGAATCATGAGTGGCTCCATCTGAAGTGATCCGAGTTGGAAGCTCACAGCCATTTTCTTTGCCATTCATTCAGTTGATATTGTCAAACAAAACTGCCCCCAACATTATACTGAAACAAGGCAGCACTGAAATGGGTGACATCAAAAATAACTCTACCCATGACTTATCTTTGGGTCCAGGTGATCTTTTTGTAGCATCTTCTGTGGTGTGTCCAGCTACAGTGGATTTGCTTCCACAACCACGCCAATCTTATATTGGAGTGTAGCCCCTCCCAACATGCTCCACCTTCTTTTTCATGAAGTTTCAATGGCCCTGATGAAGGTTGGTAAAAGAAAGGACCACACCTCCACTAAGAGACAACCATCATCTTCAATTCATGCAGGTCTCTTAGTACTTGATGAGACCCCAATTGCTCATTTGACTGCCTTTCATTCACATATGGTACAGTTTAATTGCAAATGTATCACTCTCTTGAAACAACACAAACACAGTTGTTCTTTTAAAACTAAACATTTCGAAGCAGACCATATGATTGTATGCCTTTTGAATGTAGCCACCGTAGAGAAATAGATCAAATATGGACTTGTTAAAATCAGCAACACGACCCCAACAAATAGCACTTACTGCATTTTAAATTCACGTCAGTGCTCGTGTAAGGGTCATGTTGGTGATAAATATTTGAGCTCCAGATTGGATTTTGGGATAGCTCATTCAGGCCTTGCCACTGCAGAACAAATCACAACCAAGACAACCCCAAAGAGAAGCACTTATGAGGTCCAGAATCATGAGTGGCTCCATCTGAGGTGATCCGAGTTGGAAGCTCACAGCCATTTTCTCTGCTGTTCATTCAGTTGATATTGTCAAACAAAACTGCCCCAACAAGTAGCACTTACTGAAAAAAACACCAAGTCAATGCTAAAGTTAGGGTAATTGTACAGACTTACAAGAAAGTCTCTCTTTCTTGTTCTATCAATATGTTATCCAAGAAGATTGCCCTCTGAAATTACACAAATATGACCTCAAAAAATCACCAACACTACCCCAACAAATAGCACTTACTGCATTTTAAATTCAAGTCTGTGCTTGTGTAAGGGTGATGCTGGTGATACATATTTGAATTCTAAATTGGATTTTAGGATACTTCATTTAGACCTTTTGACTGCAGATCCCATCACAACCAAGACAACCCCAAAGAGAAGCACTTATGAAGTCCAGAATCATGAGTGGCTCCATCTGAGGTGATCCGAGTTGGAAGCTCACAGCCATTTTCTCTGCTGTTCATTCAGTTGATATTGTCAAACAAAACTGCCCCAACAAGTAGCACTTACTGAAAAAAACACCAAGTCAATGCTAAAGTTAGGGTAATTGTACAGACTTACAAGAAAGTCTCTCTTTCTTGTTCTATCAATATGTTATCCAAGAAGATTGCCCTCTGAAATTACACAAATATGACCTCAAAAAATCACCAACACTACCCCAACAAATAGCACTTACTGCATTTTAAATTCAAGTCTGTGCTTGTGTAAGGGTGATGCTGGTGATACATATTTGAATTCCACATTGGATTTTAGGATAGTTCATTTAGACCGTTTGACTGCAGATCCCATCACAACCAAGACAACCCCAAAGAGAAGCACTTATGAAGTCCAGAATCATGAGTGGCTCCATCTGAAGTGATCCGAGTTGGAAGCTCACAGCCATTTTCTTTGCCATTCATTCAGTTGATATCGTCAAACAAAACTGCCCCCAACATTATACTGAAACAAGGCAGCACTGAAATGGGTGACATCAAAAATAACTCTACCCATGACTTATCTTTGGGTCCAGGTGATCTTTTTGTAGCATCTTCTGTGGTGTGTCCAGCTACAGTGGATTTGCTTCCACAACCACGCCAAT
Source organism: Solea solea (assembly GCF_958295425.1). NCBI lineage: Eukaryota > Metazoa > Chordata > Actinopteri > Pleuronectiformes > Soleidae > Solea > Solea solea. Next base: position 21,956,524 of record NC_081152.1, on the reverse strand, counting down.
CTTATATTGGAGTGTAGCCCCTCCCAACATGCTCCACCTTCTTTTTCATGAAGTTTCAATGGCCCTGATGAAGGTTGGTAAAAGAAAGGACCACACCTCCACTAAGAGACAACCATCATCTTCAATTCATGCAGGTCTCTTAGTACTTGATGAGACCCCAATTGCTCATTTGACTGCCTTTCATTCACATATGGTACAGTTTAATTGCAAATGTATCACTCTCTTGAAACAACACAAACACAGTTGTTCTTTTAAAACTAAACATTTCGAAGCAGACCATATGATTGTATGCCTTTTGAATGTAGCCACCGTAGAGAAATAGATCAAATATGGACTTGTTAAAATCAGCAACACGACCCCAACAAATAGCACTTACTGCATTTTAAATTCACGTCAGTGCTCGTGTAAGGGTCATGTTGGTGATAAATATTTGAGCTCCAGATTGGATTTTGGGATAGCTCATTCAGGCCTTGCCACTGCAGAACAAATCACAACCAAGACAACCCCAAAGAGAAGCACTTATGAGGTCCAGAATCATGAGTGGCTCCATCTGAGGTGATCCGAGTTGGAAGCTCACAGCCATTTTCTCTGCTGTTCATTCAGTTGATATTGTCAAACAAAACTGCCCCAACAAGTAGCACTTACTGAAAAAAACACCAAGTCAATGCTAAAGTTAGGGTAATTGTACAGACTTACAAGAAAGTCTCTCTTTCTTGTTCTATCAATATGTTATCCAAGAAGATTGCCCTCTGAAATTACACAAATATGACCTCAAAAAATCACCAACACTACCCCAACAAATAGCACTTACTGCATTTTAAATTCAAGTCTGTGCTTGTGTAAGGGTGATGCTGGTGATACATATTTGAATTCCACATTGGATTTTAGGATAGTTCATTTAGACCGTTTGACTGCAGATCCCATCACAACCAAGACAACCCCAAAGAGAAGCACTTATGAAGTCCAGAATCATGAGTGGCTCCATCTGAAGTGATCCGAGTTGGAAGCTCACAGCCATTTTCTTTGCCATTCATTCAGTTGATATCGTCAAACAAAACTGCCCCCAACATTATACTGAAACAAGGCAGCACTGAAATGGGTGACATCAAAAATAACTCTACCCATGACTTATCTTTGGGTCCAGGTGATCTTTTTGTAGCATCTTCTGTGGTGTGTCCAGCTACAGTGGATTTGCTTCCACAACCACGCCAATCTTATATTGGAGTGTAGCCACTCCCAACATGCTCCACCTTCTTTTTCATGAAGTTTCAATGGCCCTGATGAAGGTTGGTAAAAGAAAGGACCACACCTCCACTAAGAGACAACCATCATCTTCAATTCATGCAGGTCTCTTAGTACTTGATGAGACCCCAATTGCTCATTTGACTGCCTTTCATTCACATATGGTACAGTTTAATTGCAAATGTATCACTCTCTTGAAACAACACAAACACAGTTGTTCTTTTAAAACTAAACATTTCGAAGCAGACCATATGATTGTATGCCTTTTGAATGTAGCCACCGTAGAGAAATAGATCAAATATGGACTTGTTAAAATCAGCAACACTACCCCAACAAATAGCACTTACTGCATTTTAAATTCACGTCAGTGCTCGTGTAAGGGTAATGTTGGTGATAAATATTTGAATTCCAGATTGGATTTTGGGATAGTTCATTCAGGCCTTGCCACTGCAGAACAAATCACAACCAAGACAACCCCAAAGAGAAGCACTTATGAAGTCCAGAATCATGAGTGGCTCCATCTGAAGTGATCCGAGTTGGAAGCTCACAGCCATTTTCTTTGCCATTCATTCAGTTGATATTGTCAAACAAAACTGCCCCCAACATTATACTGAAACAAGGCAGCACTGAAATGGGTGACATCAAAAATAACTCTACCCATGACTTATCTTTGGGTCCAGGTGATCTTTTTGTAGCATCTTCTGTGGTGTGTCCAGCTACAGTGGATTTGCTTCCACAACCACGCCAATCTTATATTGGAGTGTAGCCCCTCCCAACATGCTCCACCTTCTTTTTCATGAAGTTTCAATGGCCCTGATGAAGGTTGGTAAAAGAAAGGACCACACCTCCACTAAGAGACAACCATCATCTTCAATTCATGCAGGTCTCTTAGTACTTGATGAGACCCCAATTGCTCATTTGACTGCCTTTCATTCACATATGGTACAGTTTAATTGCAAATGTATCACTCTCTTGAAACAACACAAACACAGTTGTTCTTTTAAAACTAAACATTTCGAAGCAGACCATATGATTGTATGCCTTTTGAATGTAGCCACCATAGAGAAATAGATCAAATATGGACTTGTTAAAATCAGCAACACGACCCCAACAAATAGCACTTACTGCATTTTAAATTCACGTCAGTGCTCGTGTAAGGGTCATGTTGGTGATAAATATTTGAGCTCCAGATTGGATTTTGGGATAGTTCATTCAGGCCTTGCCACTGCAGAACAAATCACAACCAAGACAACCCCAAAGAGAAGCACTTATGAAGTCCAGAATCATGAGTGGCTCCATCTGAGGTGATCCGAGTTGGAAGCTCACAGCCATTTTCTCTGCTGTTCATTCAGTTGATATTGTCAAACAAAACTGCCCCAACAAGTAGCACTTACTGAAAAAAACACCAAGTCAATGCTAAAGTTAGGGTAATTGTACAGACTTACAAGAAAGTCTCTCTTTCTTGTTCTATCAATATGTTATCCAAGAAGATTGCCCTCTGAAATTACACAAATATGACCTCAAAAAATCACCAACACTACCCCAACAAATAGCACTTACTGCATTTTAAATTCAAGTCTGTGCTTGTGTAAGGGTGATGCTGGTGATACATATTTGAATTCCACACTGGATTTTAGGATAGTTCATTTAGACCGTTTGACTGCCGATCCCATCACAACCAAGACAACCCCAAAGAGAAGCACTTATGAAGTCCAGAATCATGAGTGGCTCCATCTGAAGTGATCCGAGTTGGAAGCTCACAGCCATTTTCTTTGCCATTCATTCAGTTGATATTGTCAAACAAAACTGCCCCCAACATTATACTGAAACAAGGCAGCACTGAAATGGGTGACATCAAAAATAACTCTACCCATGACTTATCTTCGGGTCCAGGTGATCTTTTTGTAGCATCTTCTGTGGTGTGTCCAGCTACAGTGGATTTGCTTCCACAACCACGCCAATCTTATATTGGAGTGTAGCCCCTCCCAACATGCTCCACCTTCTTTTTCATGAAGTTTCAATGGCCCTGATGAAGGTTGGTAAAAGAAAGGACCACACCTCCACTAAGAGACAACCATCATCTTCAATTCATGCAGGTCTCTTAGTACTTGATGAGACCCCAATTGCTCATTTGACTGCCTTTCATTCACATATGGTACAGTTTAATTGCAAATGTATCACTCTCTTGAAACAACACAAACACAGTTGTTCTTTTAAAACTAAACATTTCGAAGCAGACCATATGATTGTATGCCTTTTGAATGTAGCCACCGTAGAGAAATAGATCAAATATGGACTTGTTAAAATCAGCAACACGACCCCAACAAATAGCACTTACTGCATTTTAAATTCACGTCAGTGCTCGTGTAAGGGTCATGTTGGTGATAAATATTTGAGCTCCAGATTGGATTTTGGGATAGCTCATTCAGGCCTTGCCACTGCAGAACAAATCACAACCAAGACAACCCCAAAGAGAAGCACTTATGAGGTCCAGAATCATGAGTGGCTCCATCTGAGGTGATCCGAGTTGGAAGCTCACAGCCATTTTCTCTGCTGTTCATTCAGTTGATATTGTCAAACAAAACTGCCCCAACAAGTAGCACTTACTGAAAAAAACACCAAGTCAATGCTAAAGTTAGGGTAATTGTACAGACTTACAAGAAAGTCTCTCTTTCTTGTTCTATCAATATGTTATCCAAGAAGATTGCCCTCTGAAATTACACAAATATGACCTCAAAAAATCACCAACACTACCCAAACAAATAGCACTTACTGCATTTTAAATTCAAGTCTGTGCTTGTGTAAGGGTGATGCTGGTGATACATATTTGAATTCCACATTGGATTTTGGGATAGTTCATTCAGGCCTTGCCACTGCAGAACAAATCACAACCAAGACAACCCCAAAGAGAAGCACTTATGAAGTCCAGAATCATGAGTGGCTCCATCTGAAGTGATCCGAGTTGGAAGCTCACAGCCATTTTCTTTGCCATTCATTCAGTTGATATTGTCAAACAAAACTGCCCCCAACATTATACTGAAACAAGGCAGCACTGAAATGGGTGACATCAAAAATAACTCTACCCATGACTTATCTTTGGGTCCAGGTGATCTTTTTGTAGCATCTTCTGTGGTGTGTCCAGCTACAGTGGATTTGCTTCCACAACCACGCCAATCTTATATTGGAGTGTAGCCCCTCCCAACATGCTCCACCTTCTTTTTCATGAAGTTTCAATGGCCCTGATGAAGGTTGGTAAAAGAAAGGACCACACCTCCACTAAGAGACAACCATCATCTTCAATTCATGCAGGTCTCTTAGTACTTGATGAGACCCCAATTGCTCATTTGACTGCCTTTCATTCACATATGGTACAGTTTAATTGCAAATGTATCACTCTCTTGAAACAACACAAACACAGTTGTTCTTTTAAAACTAAACATTTCGAAGCAGACCATATGATTGTATGCATTTTGAATGTAGCCACCATAGAGAAATAGATCAAATATGGACTTGTTAAAATCAGCAACAAGACCCCAACAAATAGCACTTACTGCATTTTAAATTCACGTCAGTGCTCGTGTAAGGGTCATGTTGGTGATAAATATTTGAGCTCCAGATTGGATTTTGGGATAGTTCATTCAGGCCTTGCCACTGCAGAACAAATCACAACCAAGACAACCCCAAAGAGAAGCACTTATGAGGTCCAGAATCATGAGTGGCTCCATCTGAGGTGATCCGAGTTGGAAGCTCACAGCCATTTTCTCTGCTGTTCATTCAGTTGATATTGTCAAACAAAACTGCCCCAACAAGTAGCACTTACTGAAAAAAACACCAAGTCAATGCTAAAGTTAGGGTAATTGTACAGACTTACAAGAAAGTCTCTCTTTCTTGTTCTATCAATATGTTATCCAAGAAGATTGCCCTCTGAAATTACACAAATATGACCTCAAAAAATCACCAACACTACCCCAACAAATAGCACTTACTGCATTTTAAATTCAAGTCTGTGCTTGTGTAAGGGTGATGCTGGTGATACATATTTGAATTCCACACTGGATTTTAGGATAGTTCATTTAGACCGTTTGACTGCCGATCCCATCACAACCAAGACAACCCCAAAGAGAAGCACTTATGAAGTCCAGAATCATGAGTGGCTCCATCTGAAGTGATCCGAGTTGGAAGCTCACAGCCATTTTCTTTGCCATTCATTCAGTTGATATTGTCAAACAAAACTGCCCCCAACATTATACTGAAACAAGGCAGCACTGAAATGGGTGACATCAAAAATAACTCTACCCATGACTTATCTTCGGGTCCAGGTGATCTTTTTGTAGCATCTTCTGTGGTGTGTCCAGCTACAGTGGATTTGCTTCCACAACCACGCCAATCTTATATTGGAGTGTAGCCCCTCCCAACATGCTCCACCTTCTTTTTCATGAAGTTTCAATGGCCCTGATGAAGGTTGGTAAAAGAAAGGACCACACCTCCACTAAGAGACAACCATCATCTTCAATTCATGCAGGTCTCTTAGTACTTGATGAGACCCCAATTGCTCATTTGACTGCCTTTCATTCACATATGGTACAGTTTAATTGCAAATGTATCACTCTCTTGAAACAACACAAACACAGTTGTTCTTTTAAAACTAAACATTTCGAAGCAGACCATATGATTGTATGCCTTTTGAATGTAGCCACCGTAGAGAAATAGATCAAATATGGACTTGTTAAAATCAGCAACACGACCCCAACAAATAGCACTTACTGCATTTTAAATTCACGTCAGTGCTCGTGTAAGGGTCATGTTGGTGATAAATATTTGAGCTCCAGATTGGATTTTGGGATAGCTCATTCAGGCCTTGCCACTGCAGAACAAATCACAACCAAGACAACCCCAAAGAGAAGCACTTATGAGGTCCAGAATCATGAGTGGCTCCATCTGAGGTGATCCGAGTTGGAAGCTCACAGCCATTTTCTCTGCTGTTCATTCAGTTGATATTGTCAAACAAAACTGCCCCAACAAGTAGCACTTACTGAAAAAAACACCAAGTCAATGCTAAAGTTAGGGTAATTGTACAGACTTACAAGAAAGTCTCTCTTTCTTGTTCTATCAATATGTTATCCAAGAAGATTGCCCTCTGAAATTACACAAATATGACCTCAAAAAATCACCAACACTACCCAAACAAATAGCACTTACTGCATTTTAAATTCAAGTCTGTGCTTGTGTAAGGGTGATGCTGGTGATACATATTTGAATTCCACATTGGATTTTGGGATAGTTCATTCAGGCCTTGCCACTGCAGAACAAATCACAACCAAGACAACCCCAAAGAGAAGCACTTATGAAGTCCAGAATCATGAGTGGCTCCATCTGAAGTGATCCGAGTTGGAAGCTCACAGCCATTTTCTTTGCCATTCATTCAGTTGATATTGTCAAACAAAACTGCCCCCAACATTATACTGAAACAAGGCAGCACTGAAATGGGTGACATCAAAAATAACTCTACCCATGACTTATCTTTGGGTCCAGGTGATCTTTTTGTAGCATCTTCTGTGGTGTGTCCAGCTACAGTGGATTTGCTTCCACAACCACGCCAATCTTATATTGGAGTGTAGCCCCTCCCAACATGCTCCACCTTCTTTTTCATGAAGTTTCAATGGCCCTGATGAAGGTTGGTAAAAGAAAGGACCACACCTCCACTAAGAGACAACCATCATCTTCAATTCATGCAGGTCTCTTAGTACTTGATGAGACCCCAATTGCTCATTTGACTGCCTTTCATTCACATATGGTACAGTTTAATTGCAAATGTATCACTCTCTTGAAACAACACAAACACAGTTGTTCTTTTAAAACTAAACATTTCGAAGCAGACCATATGATTGTATGCATTTTGAATGTAGCCACCATAGAGAAATAGATCAAATATGGACTTGTTAAAATCAGCAACAAGACCCCAACAAATAGCACTTACTGCATTTTAAATTCACGTCAGTGCTCGTGTAAGGGTCATGTTGGTGATAAATATTTGAGCTCCAGATTGGATTTTGGGATAGTTCATTCAGGCCTTGCCACTGCAGAACAAATCACAACCAAGACAACCCCAAAGAGAAGCACTTATGAGGTCCAGAATCATGAGTGGCTCCATCTGAGGTGATCCGAGTTGGAAGCTCACAGCCATTTTCTCTGCTGTTCATTCAGTTGATATTGTCAAACAAAACTGCCCCAACAAGTAGCACTTACTGAAAAAAACACCAAGTCAATGCTAAAGTTAGGGTAATTGTACAGACTTACAAGAAAGTCTCTCTTTCTTGTTCTATCAATATGTTATCCAAGAAGATTGCCCTCTGAAATTACACAAATATGACCTCAAAAAATCACCAACACTACCCCAACAAATAGCACTTACTGCATTTTAAATTCAAGTCTGTGCTTGTGTAAGGGTGATGCTGGTGATACATATTTGAATTCCACACTGGATTTTAGGATAGTTCATTTAGACCGTTTGACTGCCGATCCCATCACAACCAAGACAACCCCAAAGAGAAGCACTTATGAAGTCCAGAATCATGAGTGGCTCCATCTGAAGTGATCCGAGTTGGAAGCTCACAGCCATTTTCTTTGCCATTCATTCAGTTGATATTGTCAAACAAAACTGCCCCCAACATTATACTGAAACAAGGCAGCACTGAAATGGGTGACATCAAAAATAACTCTACCCATGACTTATCTTCGGGTCCAGGTGATCTTTTTGTAGCATCTTCTGTGGTGTGTCCAGCTACAGTGGATTTGCTTCCACAACCACGCCAATCTTATATTGGAGTGTAGCCACTCCCAACATGCTCCACCTTCTTTGGCCTTGATAAAGGTTGGTAAAAGAAAGGACCACACCTCCACTAAGAGACAACCATCATCTTCAATTCATGCAGGTCTCTTAGTACTTGATGAGACCCCAATTGCTCATTTGACTGCCTTTCATTCACATATGGTACAGTTTAATTGCAAATGTATCACTCTCTTGAAACAACACAAACACAGTTGTTCTTTTAAAACTAAACATTTCGAAGCAGACCATATGATTGTATGCCTTTTGAATGTAGCCACCGTAGAGAAATAGATCAAATATGGACTTGTTAAAATCAGCAACACGACCCCAACAAATAGGACTTACTGCATTTTAAATTCACGTCAGTGCTCGTGTAAGGGTCATGTTGGTGATAAATATTTGAGCTCCAGATTGGATTTTGGGATAGTTCATTCAGGCCTTGCCACTGCAGAACAAATCACAACCAAGACAACCCCAAAGAGAAGCACTTATGAAGTCCAGAATCATGAGTGGCTCCATCTGAAGTGATCCGAGTTGGAAGCTCACAGCCATTTTCTTTGCCATTCATTCAGTTGATATTGTCAAACAAAACTGCCCCCAACATTATACTGAAACAAGGCAGCACTGAAATGGGTGACATCAAAAATAACTCTACCCATGACTTATCTTCGGGTCCAGGTGATCTTTTTGTAGCATCTTCTGTGGTGTGTCCAGCTACAGTGGATTTGCTTCCACAACCACGCCAATCTTATATTGGAGTGTAGCCCCTCCCAACATGCTCCACCTTCTTTTTCATGAAGTTTCAATGGCCCTGATGAAGGTTGGTAAAAGAAAGGACCACACCTCCACTAAGAGACAACCATCATCTTCAATTCATGCAGGTCTCTTAGTACTTGATGAGACCCCAATTGCTCATTTGACTGCCTTTCATTCACATATGGTACAGTTTAATTGCAAATGTATCACTCTCTTGAAACAACACAAACACAGTTGTTCTTTTAAAACTAAACATTTCGAAGCAGACCATATGATTGTATGCCTTTTGAATGTAGCCACCGTAGAGAAATAGATCAAATATGGACTTGTTAAAATCAGCAACACGACCCCAACAAATAGCACTTACTGCATTTTAAATTCACGTCAGTGCTCGTGTAAGGGTCATGTTGGTGATAAATATTTGAGCTCCAGATTGGATTTTGGGATAGCTCATTCAGGCCTTGCCACTGCAGAACAAATCACAACCAAGACAACCCCAAAGAGAAGCACTTATGAGGTCCAGAATCATGAGTGGCTCCATCTGAGGTGATCCGAGTTGGAAGCTCACAGCCATTTTCTCTGCTGTTCATTCAGTTGATACTGTCAAACAAAACTGCCCCAACAAGTAGCACTTACTGAAAAAAACACCAAGTCAATGGTAAAGTTAGGGTAATTGTACAGACTTACAAGAAAGTCTCTCTTTCTTGTTCTATCAATATGTTATCCAAGAAGATTGCCCTCTGAAATTACACAAATATGACCTCAAAAAATCACCAACACTACCCCAACAAATAGCACTTACTGCATTTTAAATTCAAGTCTGTGCTTGTGTAAGGGTGATGCTGGTGATACATATTTGAATTCTAAATTGGATTTTAGGATAGTTCATTTAGACCTTTTGACTGCAGATCCCATCACAACCAAGACAACCCCAAAGAGAAGCACTTATGAAGTCCAGAATCATGAGTGGCTCCATCTGAGGTGATCCGAGTTGGAAGCTCACAGCCATTTTCTCTGCTGTTCATTCAGTTGATATTGTCAAACAAAACTGCCCCAACAAGTAGCACTTACTGAAAAAAACACCAAGTCAATGCTAAAGTTAGGGTAATTGTACAGACTTACAAGAAAGTCTCTCTTTCTTGTTCTATCAATATGTTATCCAAGAAGATTGCCCTCTGAAATTACACAAATATGACCTCAAAAAATCACCAACACTACCCCAACAAATAGCGCTTACTGCATTTTAAATTCAAGTCTGTGCTTGTGTAAGGGTGATGCTGGTGATACATATTTGAATTCCACATTGGATTTTAGGATAGTTCATTTAGACCTTTTGACTGCAGATCCCATCACAACCAAGACAACCCCAAAGAGAAGCACTTATGAAGTCCAGAATCATGAGTGGCTCCATCTGAAGTGATCCGAGTTGGAAGCTCACAGCCATTTTCTTTGCCATTCATTCAGTTGATATTGTCAAACAAAACTGCCCCCAACATTATACTGAAACAAGGCAGCACTGAAATGGGTGACATCAAAAATAACTCTACCCATGACTTATCTTTGGGTCCAGGTGATCTTTTTGTAGCATCTTCTGTGGTGTGTCCAGCTACAGTGGATTTGCTTCCACAACCACGCCAATCTTATATTGGAGTGTAGCCCCTCCCAACATGCTCCACCTTCTTTTTCATGAAGTTTCAATGGCCCTGATGAAGGTTGGTAAAAGAAAGGACCACACCTCCACTAAGAGACAACCATCATCTTCAATTCATGCAGGTCTCTTAGTACTTGATGAGACCCCAATTGCTCATTTGACTGCCTTATATTCACATATGGTACAGTTTAATTGCAAATGTATCACTCTCTTGAAACAACACAAACACAGTTGTTCTTTTAAAACTAAACATTTCGAAGCAGACCATATGATTGTATGCCTTTTGAATGTAGCCACCATAGAGAAATAGATCAAATATGGACTTGTTAAAATCAGCAACACGACCCCAACAAATAGCACTTACTGCATTTTAAATTCACGTCAGTGCTCGTGTAAGGGTCATGTTGGTGATAAATATTTGAGCTCCAGATTGGATTTTGGGATAGCTCATTCAGGCCTTGCCACTGCAGAACAAATCACAACCAAGACAACCCCAAAGAGAAGCACTTATGAGGTCCAGAATCATGAGTGGCTCCATCTGAGGTGATCCGAGTTGGAAGCTCACAGCCATTTTCTCTGCTGTTCATTCAGTTGATATTGTCAAACAAAACTGCCCCAACAAGTAGCACTTACTGAAAAAAACACCAAGTCAATGCTAAAGTTAGGGTAATTGTACAGACTTACAAGAAAGTCTCTCTTTCTTGTTCTATCAATATGTTATCCAAGAAGATTGCCCTCTGAAATTACACAAATATGACCTCAAAAAATCACCAACATTACCCCAACAAATAGCACTTACTGCATTTTAAATTCAAGTCTGTGCTTGTGTAAGGGTGATGCTGGTGATACATATTTGAATTCCACATTGGATTATGGGATAGTTCATTTAGACCGTTTGACTGCAGATCCCATCACAACCAAGACAACCCCAAAGAGAAGCACTTATGAAGTCCAGAATCATGAGTGGTTCCATCTGAAGTGATCCGAGTTGGAAGCTCACAGCCATTTTCTTTGCTATTTATTCAGTTGATATTGTCAAACAAAACTGCCCCAACATCCTACTGAAATGGATGACATCAAAAATAACTCTACCCATGACTTATCTTTGGGTCCAGGTGATCTTTTTGTAGCATCTTCTGTGGTGTGTCCAGCTACAGTGGATTTGCTTCCACAACCACGCCAATCTTATATTGGAGTGTAGCCCCTCCCAACATGCTCCACCTTCTTTTTCATGAAGTTTCAATGGCCCTGATGAAGGTTGGTAAAAAAAAGGACCACACCTCCACTAAGAGACAACCATCATCTTCAATTCATGCAGGTCTCTTAGTACTTGATGAGACCCCAATTGCTCATTTGACTGCCTTTCATTCACATATGGTACAGTTTAATTGCAAATGTATCACTCTCTTGAAACAACACAAACACAGTTGTTCTTTTAAAACTAAACATTTCGAAGCAGACCATATGATTGTATGCCTTTTGAATGTAGCCACCGTAGAGAAATAGATCAAATATGGACTTGTTAAAATCAGCAACACGACCCCAACAAATAGCACTTACTGCATTTTAAATTCACGTCAGTGCTCGTGTAAGGGTCATGTTGGTGATAAATATTTGAGCTCCAGATTGGATTTTGGGATAGCTCATTCAGGCCTTGCCACTGCAGAACAAATCACAACCAAGACAACCCCAAAGAGAAGCACTTATGAGGTCCAGAATCATGAGTGGCTCCATCTGAGGTGATCCGAGTTGGAAGCTCACAGCCATTTTCTCTGCTGTTCATTCAGTTGATATTGTCAAACAAAACTGCCCCAACAAGTAGCACTTACTGAAAAAAACACCAAGTCAATGCTAAAGTTAGGGTAATTGTACAGACTTACAAGAAAGTCTCTCTTTCTTGTTCTATCAATATGTTATCCAAGAAGATTGCCCTCTGAAATTACACAAATATGACCTCAAAAAATCACCAACACTACCCCAACAAATAGCACTTACTGCATTTTAAATTCAAGTCTGTGCTTGTGTAAGGGTGATGCTGGTGATACATATTTGAATTCCACATTGGATTTTGGGATAGTTCATTCAGGCCTTGCCACTGCAGAACAAATCACAACCAAGACAACCCCAAAGAGAAGCACTTATGAAGTCCAGAATCATGAGTGGCTCCATCTGAAGTGATCCGAGTTGGAAGCTCACAGCCATTTTCTTTGCCATTCATTCAGTTGATATTGTCAAACAAAACTACCCCCAACATTATACTGAAACAAGGCAGCACTGAAATGGGTGACATCAAAAATAACTCTACCCATGACTTATCTTTGGGTCCAGGTGATCTTTTTGTAGCATCTTCTGTGGTGTGTCCAGCTACAGTGGATTTGCTTCCACAACCACGCCAATCTTATATTGGAGTGTAGCCCCTCCCAACATGCTCCACCTTCTTTTTCATGAAGTTTCAATGGCCCTGATGAAGGTTGGTAAAAGAAAGGACCACACCTCCACTAAGAGACAACCATCATCTTCAATTCATGCAGGTCTCTTAGTACTTGATGAGACCCCAATTGCTCATTTGACTGCCTTTCATTCACATATGGTACAGTTTAATTGCAAATGTATCACTCTCTTGAAACAACACAAACACAGTTGTTCTTTTAAAACTAAACATTTCGAAGCAGACCATATGATTGTATGCCTTTTGAATGTAGCCACCGTAGAGAAATAGATCAAATATGGACTTGTTAAAATCAGCAACACGACCCCAACAAATAGCACTTACTGCATTTTAAATTCACGTCAGTGCTCGTGTAAGGGTCATGTTGGTGATAAATATTTGAGCTCCAGATTGGATTTTGGGATAGCTCATTCAGGCCTTGCCACTGCAGAACAAATCACAACCAAGACAACCCCAAAGAGAAGCACTTATGAGGTCCAGAATCATGAGTGGCTCCATCTGAGGTGATCCGAGTTGGAAGCTCACAGCCATTTTCTCTGCTGTTCATTCAGTTGATATTGTCAAACAAAACTGCCCCAACAAGTAGCACTTACTGAAAAAAACACCAAGTCAATGCTAAAGTTAGGGTAATTGTACAGACTTACAAGAAAGTCTCTCTTTCTTGTTCTATCAATATGTTATCCAAGAAGATTGCCCTCTGAAATTACACAAATATGACCTCAAAAAATCACCAACACTACCCCAACAAATAGCACTTACTGCATTTTAAATTCAAGTCTGTGCTTGTGTAAGGGTGATGCTGGTGATACATATTTGAATTCCACATTGGATTTTGGGATAGTTCATTCAGGCCTTGCCACTGCAGAACAAATCACAACCAAGACAACCCCAAAGAGAAGCACTTATGAAGTCCAGAATCATGAGTGGCTCCATCTGAAGTGATCCGAGTTGGAAGCTCACAGCCATTTTCTTTGCCATTCATTCAGTTGATATTGTCAAACAAAACTACCCCCAACATTATACTGAAACAAGGCAGCACTGAAATGGGTGACATCAAAAATAACTCTACCCATGACTTATCTTTGGGTCCAGGTGATCTTTTTGTAGCATCTTCTGTGGTGTGTCCAGCTACAGTGGATTTGCTTCCACAACCACGCCAATCTTATATTGGAGTGTAGCCCCTCCCAACATGCTCCACCTTCTTTTTCATGAAGTTTCAATGGCCCTGATGAAGGTTGGTAAAAGAAAGGACCACACCTCCACTAAGAGACAACCATCATCTTCAATTCATGCAGGTCTCTTAGTACTTGATGAGACCCCAATTGCTCATTTGACTGCCTTTCATTCACATATGGTACAGTTTAATTGCAAATGTATCACTCTCTTGAAACAACACAAACACAGTTGTTCTTTTAAAACTAAACATTTCGAAGCAGACCATATGATTGTATGCCTTTTGAATGTAGCCACCGTAGAGAAATAGATCAAATATGGACTTGTTAAAATCAGCAACACGACCCCAACAAATAGCACTTACTGCATTTTAAATTCACGTCAGTGCTCGTGTAAGGGTCATGTTGGTGATAAATATTTGAGCTCCAGATTGGATTTTGGGATAGCTCATTCAGGCCTTGCCACTGCAGAACAAATCACAACCAAGACAACCCCAAAGAGAAGCACTTATGAGGTCCAGAATCATGAGTGGCTCCATCTGAGGTGATCCGAGTTGGAAGCTCACAGCCATTTTCTCTGCTGTTCATTCAGTTGATATTGTCAAACAAAACTGCCCCAACAAGTAGCACTTACTGAAAAAAACACCAAGTCAATGCTAAAGTTAGGGTAATTGTACAGACTTACAAGAAAGTCTCTCTTTCTTGTTCTATCAATATGTTATCCAAGAAGATTGCCCTCTGAAATTACACAAATATGACCTCAAAAAATCACCAAACTACCCCAACAAATAGCACTTACTGCATTTTAAATTCAAGTCTGTGCTTGTGTAAGGGTGATGCTGGTGATACATATTTGAATTCCACATTGGATTTTAGGATAGTTCATTTAGACCGTTTGACTGCAGATCCCATCACAACCAAGACAACCCCAAAGAGAAGCACTTATGAAGTCCAGAATCATGAGTGGCTCCATCTGAAGTGATCCGAGTTGGAAGCTCACAGCCATTTTCTTTGCCATTCATTCAGTTGATATTGTCAAACAAAACTGCCCCCAACATTATACTGAAACAAGGCAGCACTGAAATGGGTGACATCAAAAATAACTCTACCCATGACTTATCTTTGGGTCCAGGTGATCTTTTTGTAGCATCTTCTGTGGTGTGTCCAGCTACAGTGGATTTGCTTCCACAACCACGCCAATCTTATATTGGAGTGTAGCCCCTCCCAACATGCTCCACCTTCTTTTTCATGAAGTTTCAATGGCCCTGATGAAGGTTGGTAAAAGAAAGGACCACACCTCCACTAAGAGACAACCATCATCTTCAATTCATGCAGGTCTCTTAGTACTTGATGAGACCCCAATTGCTCATTTGACTGCCTTATATTCACATATGGTACAGTTTAATTGCAAATGTATCACTCTCTTGAAACAACACAAACACAGTTGTTCTTTTAAAACTAAACATTTCGAAGCAGACCATATGATTGTATGCCTTTTGAATGTAGCCACCATAGAGAAATAGATCAAATATGGACTTGTTAAAATCAGCAACACGACCCCAACAAATAGCACTTACTGCATTTTAAATTCACCTCAGTGCTCGTGTAAGGGTCATGTTGGTGATAAATATTTGAGCTCCAGATTGGATTTTGGGATAGCTCATTCAGGCCTTGCCACTGCAGAACAAATCACAACCAAGACAACCCCAAAGAGAAGCACTTATGAGGTCCAGAATCATGAGTGGCTCCATCTGAGGTGATCCGAGTTGGAAGCTCACAGCCATTTTCTCTGCTGTTCATTCAGTTGATATTGTCAAACAAAACTGCCCCAACAAGTAGCACTTACTGAAAAAAACACCAAGTCAATGCTAAAGTTAGGGTAATTGTACAGACTTACAAGAAAGTCTCTCTTTCTTGTTCTATCAATATGTTATCCAAGAAGATTGCCCTCTGAAATTACACAAATATGACCTCAAAAAATCACCAACACTACCCCAACAAATAGCACTTACTGCATTTTAAATTCAAGTCTGTGCTTGTGTAAGGGTGATGCTGGTGATACATATTTGAATTCCACATTGGATTTTGGGATAGTTCATTCAGGCCTTGCCACTGCAGAACAAATCACAACCAAGACAACCCCAAAGAGAAGCACTTATGAAGTCCAGAATCATGAGTGGCTCCATCTGAAGTGATCCGAGTTGGAAGCTCACAGCCATTTTCTTTGCCATTCATTCAGTTGATATTGTCAAACAAAACTGCCCCCAACATTATACTGAAACAAGGCAGCACTGAAATGGGTGACATCAAAAATAACTCTACCCATGACTTATCTTTGGGTCCAGGTGATCTTTTTGTAGCATCTTCTGTGGTGTGTCCAGCTACAGTGGATTTGCTTCCACAACCACGCCAATCTTATATTGGAGTGTAGCCCCTCCCAACATGCTCCACCTTCTTTTTCATGAAGTTTCAATGGCCCTGATGAAGGTTGGTAAAAGAAAGGACCACACCTCCACTAAGAGACAACCATCATCTTCAATTCATGCAGGTCTCTTAGTACTTGATGAGACCCCAATTGCTCATTTGACTGCCTTTCATTCACATATGGTACAGTTTAATTGCAAATGTATCACTCTCTTGAAACAACACAAACACAGTTGTTCTTTTAAAACTAAACATTTCGAAGCAGACCATATGATTGTATGCCTTTTGAATGTAGCCACCGTAGAGAAATAGATCAAATATGGACTTGTTAAAATCAGCAACACGACCCCAACAAATAGCACTTACTGCATTTTAAATTCACGTCAGTGCTCGTGTAAGGGTCATGTTGGTGATAAATATTTGAGCTCCAGATTGGATTTTGGGATAGTTCATTCAGGCCTTGCCACTGCAGAACAAATCACAACCAAGACAACCCCAGAGAGAAGCACTTATGAAGTCCAGAATCATGAGTGGCTCCATCTGAGGTGATCCGAGTTGGAAGCTCACAGCCATTTTCTCTGCTGTTCATTCAGTTGATATTGTCAAACAAAACTGCCCCAACAAGTAGCACTTACTGAAAAAAACACCAAGTCAATGCTAAAGTTAGGGTAATTGTACAGACTTACAAGAAAGTCTCTCTTTCTTGTTCTATCAATATGTTATCCAAGAAGATTGCCCTCTGAAATTACACAAATATGACCTCAAAAAATCACCAACACTACCCCAACAAATAGCACTTACTGCATTTTAAATTCAAGTCTGTGCTTGTGTAAGGGTGATGCTGGTGATACATATTTGAATTCCACATTGGATTTTAGGATAGTTCATTTAGACCTTTTGACTGCAGATCCCATCACAACCAAGACAACCCCAAAGAGAAGCACTTATGAAGTCCAGAATCATGAGTGGCTCCATCTGAGGTGATCCGAGTTGGAAGCTCACAGCCATTTTCTCTGCTGTTCATTCAGTTGATATTGTCAAACAAAACTGCCCCAACAAGTAGCACTTACTGAAAAAAACACCAAGTCAATGCTAAAGTTAGGGTAATTGTACAGACTTACAAGAAAGTCTCTCTTTCTTGTTCTATCAATATGTTATCCAAGAAGATTGCCCTCTGAAATTACACAAATATGACCTCAAAAAATCACCAACACTACCCCAACAAATAGCACTTACTGCATTTTAAATTCAAGTCTGTGCTTGTGTAAGGGTGATGCTGGTGATACATATTTGAATTCCACATTGGATTTTAGGATAGTTCATTTAGACCGTTTGACTGCAGATCCCATCACAACCAAGACAACCCCAAAGAGAAGCACTTATGAAGTCCAGAATCATGAGTGGCTCCATCTGAAGTGATCCGAGTTGGAAGCTCACAGCCATTTTCTTTGCCATTCATTCAGTTGATATTGTCAAACAAAACTGCCCCCAACATTATACTGAAACAAGGCAGCACTGAAATGGGTGACATCAAAAATAACTCTACCCATGACTTATCTTTGGGTCCAGGTGATCTTTTTGTAGCATCTTCTGTGGTGTGTCCAGCTACAGTGGATTTGCTTCCACAACCACGCCAATCTTATATTGGAGTGTAGCCCCTCCCAACATGCTCCACCTTCTTTTTCATGAAGTTTCAATGGCCCTGATGAAGGTTGGTAAAAGAAAGGACCACACCTCCACTAAGAGACAACCATCATCTTCAATTCATGCAGGTCTCTTAGTACTTGATGAGACCCCAATTGCTCATTTGACTGCCTTATATTCACATATGGTACAGTTTAATTGCAAATGTATCACTCTCTTGAAACAACACAAACACAGTTGTTCTTTTAAAACTAAACATTTCGAAGCAGACCATATGATTGTATGCCTTTTGAATGTAGCCACCATAGAGAAATAGATCAAATATGGACTTGTTAAAATCAGCAACACGACCCCAACAAATAGCACTTACTGCATTTTAAATTCACCTCAGTGCTCGTGTAAGGGTCATGTTGGTGATAAATATTTGAGCTCCAGATTGGATTTTGGGATAGCTCATTCAGGCCTTGCCACTGCAGAACAAATCACAACCAAGACAACCCCAAAGAGAAGCACTTATGAGGTCCAGAATCATGAGTGGCTCCATCTGAGGTGATCCGAGTTGGAAGCTCACAGCCATTTTCTCTGCTGTTCATTCAGTTGATATTGTCAAACAAAACTGCCCCAACAAGTAGCACTTACTGAAAAAAAACACCAAGTCAATGCTAAAGTTAGGGTAATTGTACAGACTTACAAGAAAGTCTCTCTTTCTTGTTCTATCAATATGTTATCAAAGAAGATTGCCCTCTGAAATTACACAAATATGACCTCAAAAAATCACCAACACTACCCCAACAAATAGCACTTACTGCATTTTAAATTCAAGTCTGTGCTTGTGTAAGGGTGATGCTGGTGATACATATTTGAATTCCACATTGGATTTTGGGATAGTTCATTCAGGCCTTGCCACTGCAGAACAAATCACAACCAAGACAACCCCAAAGAGAAGCACTTATGAAGTCCAGAATCATGAGTGGCTCCATCTGAAGTGATCCGAGTTGGAAGCTCACAGCCATTTTCTTTGCCATTCATTCAGTTGATATTGTCAAACAAAACTGCCCCCAACATTATACTGAAACAAGGCAGCACTGAAATGGGTGACATCAAAAATAACTCTACCCATGACTTATCTTTGGGTCCAGGTGATCTTTTTGTAGCATCTTCTGTGGTGTGTCCAGCTACAGTGGATTTGCTTCCACAACCACGCCAATCTTATATTGGAGTGTAGCCCCTCCCAACATGCTCCACCTTCTTTTTCATGAAGTTTCAATGGCCCTGATGAAGGTTGGTAAAAGAAAGGACCACACCTCCACTAAGAGACAACCATCATCTTCAATTCATGCAGGTCTCTTAGTACTTGATGAGACCCCAATTGCTCATTTGACTGCCTTTCATTCACATATGGTACAGTTTAATTGCAAATGTATCACTCTCTTGAAACAACACAAACACAGTTGCTCTTTTAAAACTAAACATTTCGAAGCAGACCATATGATTGTATGCCTTTTGAATGTAGCAACCGTAGAGAAATAGATCAAATATGGACTTGTTAAAATCAGCAACACGACCCCAACAAATAGCACTTACTGCATTTTAAATTCACGTCAGTGCTCGTGTAAGGGTCATGTTGGTGATAAATATTTGAGCTCCAGATTGGATTTTGGGATAGTTCATTCAGGCCTTGCCACTGCAGAACAAATCACAACCAAGACAACCCCAGAGAGAAGCACTTATGAAGTCCAGAATCATGAGTGGCTCCATCTGAGGTGATCCGAGTTGGAAGCTCACAGCCATTTTCTCTGCTGTTCATTCAGTTGATATTGTCAAACAAAACTGCCCCAACAAGTAGCACTTACTGAAAAAAACACCAAGTCAATGCTAAAGTTAGGGTAATTGTACAGACTTACAAGAAAGTCTCTCTTTCTTGTTCTATCAATATGTTATCCAAGAAGATTGCCCTCTGAAATTACACAAATATGACCTCAAAAAATCACCAACACTACCCCAACAAATAGCACTTACTGCATTTTAAATTCAAGTCTGTGCTTGTGTAAGGGTGATGCTGGTGATACATATTTGAATTCCACATTGGATTTTAGGATAGTTCATTTAGACCTTTTGACTGCAGATCCCATCACAACCAAGACAACCCCAAAGAGAAGCACTTATGAAGTCCAGAATCATGAGTGGCTCCATCTGAGGTGATCCGAGTTGGAAGCTCACAGCCATTTTCTCTGCTGTTCATTCAGTTGATATTGTCAAACAAAACTGCCCCAACAAGTAGCACTTACTGAAAAAAACACCAAGTCAATGCTAAAGTTAGGGTAATTGTACAGACTTACAAGAAAGTCTCTCTTTCTTGACTACAAGAAAGTCTCTCTTTCTTGTTCTATCAATATGTTATCCAAGAAGATTGCCCTCTGAAATTACACAAATATGACCTCAACAAATCACCAACACTACCCCAACAAATAGCACTTACTGCATTTTAAATTCAAGTCTGTGCTTGTGTAAGGGTGATGCTGGTGATACATATTTGAATTCCACATTGGATTTTAGGATAGTTCATTTAGACCTTTTGACTGCAGATCCCATCACAACCAAGACAACCCCAAAGAGAAGCACTTATGAAGTCCAGAATCATGAGTGGCTCCATCTGAAGTGATCCGAGTTGGAAGCTCACAGCCATTTTCTTTGCCATTCATTCAGTTGATATTGTCAAACAAAACTGCCCCCAACATTATACTGAAACAAGGCAGCACTGAAATGGGTGACATCAAAAATAACTCTACCCATGACTTATCTTTGGGTCCAGGTGATCTTTTTGTAGCATCTTCTGTGGTGTGTCCAGCTACAGTGGATTTGCTTCCACAACCACGCCAATCTTATATTGGAGTGTAGCCCCTCCCAACATGCTCCACCTTCTTTTTCATGAAGTTTCAATGGCCCTGATGAAGGTTGGTAAAAGAAAGGACCACACCTCCACTAAGAGACAACCATCATCTTCAATTCATGCAGGTCTCTTAGTACTTGATGAGACCCCAATTGCTCATTTGACTGCCTTTCATTCACATATGGTACAGTTTAATTGCAAATGTATCACTCTCTTGAAACAACACAAACACAGTTGTTCTTTTAAAACTAAACATTTCGAAGCAGACCATATGATTGTATGCCTTTTGAATGTAGCCACCGTAGAGAAATAGATCAAATATGGACTTGTTAAAATCAGCAACACGACCCCAACAAATAGCACTTTCTGCATTTTAAATTCACGTCAGTGCTCGTGTAAGGGTCATGTTGGTGATAAATATTTGAGCTCCAGATTGGATTTTGGGATAGCTCATTCAGGCCTTGCCACTGCAGAACAAATCACAACCAAGACAACCCCAAAGAGAAGCACTTATGAGGTCCAGAATCATGAGTGGCTCCATCTGAGGTGATCCGAGTTGGAAGCTCACAGCCATTTTCTCTGCTGTTCATTCAGTTGATACTGTCAAACAAAACTGCCCCAACAAGTAGCACTTACTGAAAAAAACACCAAGTCAATGCTAAAGTTAGGGTAATTGTACAGACTTACAAGAAAGTCTCTCTTTCTTGTTCTATCAATATGTTATCCAAGAAGATTGCCCTCTGAAATTACACAAATATGACCTCAAAAAATCACCAACACTACCCCAACAAATAGCACTTACTGCATTTTAAATTCAAGTCTGTGCTTGTGTAAGGGTGATGCTGGTGATACATATTTGAATTCTAAATTGGATTTTAGGATAGTTCATTTAGACCTTTTGACTGCAGATCCCATCACAACCAAGACAACCCCAAAGAGAAGCACTTATGAAGTCCAGAATCATGAGTGGCTCCATCTGAGGTGATCCGAGTTGGAAGCTCACAGCCATTTTCTCTGCTGTTCATTCAGTTGATATTGTCAAACAAAACTGCCCCAACAAGTAGCACTTACTGAAAAAAACACCAAGTCAATGCTAAAGTTAGGGTAATTGTACAGACTTACAAGAAAGTCTCTCTTTCTTGTTCTATCAATATGTTATCCAAGAAGATTGCCCTCTGAAATTACACAAATATGACCTCAAAAAATCACCAACACTACCCCAACAAATAGCGCTTACTGCATTTTAAATTCAAGTCTGTGCTTGTGTAAGGGTGATGCTGGTGATACATATTTGAATTCCACATTGGATTTTAGGATAGTTCATTTAGACCTTTTGACTGCAGATCCCATCACAACCAAGACAACCCCAAAGAGAAGCACTTATGAAGTCCAGAATCATGAGTGGCTCCATCTGAAGTGATCCGAGTTGGAAGCTCACAGCCATTTTCTTTGCCATTCATTCAGTTGATATTGTCAAACAAAACTGCCCCCAACATTATACTGAAACAAGGCAGCACTGAAATGGGTGACATCAAAAATAACTCTACCCATGACTTATCTTTGGGTCCAGGTGATCTTTTTGTAGCATCTTCTGTGGTGTGTCCAGCTACAGTGGATTTGCTTCCACAACCACGCCAATCTTATATTGGAGTGTAGCCCCTCCCAACATGCTCCACCTTCTTTTTCATGAAGTTTCAATGGCCCTGATGAAGGTTGGTAAAAGAAAGGACCACACCTCCACTAAGAGACAACCATCATCTTCAATTCATGCAGGTCTCTTAGTACTTGATGAGACCCCAATTGCTCATTTGACTGCCTTTCATTCACATATGGTACAGTTTAATTGCAAATGTATCACTCTCTTGAAACAACACAAACACAGTTGTTCTTTTAAAACTAAACATTTCGAAGCAGACCATATGATTGTATGCCTTTTGAATGTAGCCACCGTAGAGAAATAGATCAAATATGGACTTGTTAAAATCAGCAACACGACCCCAACAAATAGCACTTACTGCATTTTAAATTCACGTCAGTGCTCGTGTAAGGGTCATGTTGGTGATAAATATTTGAGCTCCAGATTGGATTTTGGGATAGCTCATTCAGGCCTTGCCACTGCAGAACAAATCACAACCAAGACAACCCCAAAGAGAAGCACTTATGAGGTCCAGAATCATGAGTGGCTCCATCTGAGGTGATCCGAGTTGGAAGCTCACAGCCATTTTCTCTGCTGTTCATTCAGTTGATATTGTCAAACAAAACTGCCCCAACAAGTAGCACTTACTGAAAAAAACACCAAGTCAATGCTAAAGTTAGGGTAATTGTACAGACTTACAAGAAAGTCTCTCTTTCTTGTTCTATCAATATGTTATCCAAGAAGATTGCCCTCTGAAATTACACAAATATGACCTCAAAAAATCACCAAACTACCCCAACAAATAGCACTTACTGCATTTTAAATTCAAGTCTGTGCTTGTGTAAGGGTGATGCTGGTGATACATATTTGAATTCCACATTGGATTTTGGGATAGTTCATTCAGGCCTTGCCACTGCAGAACAAATCACAACCAAGACAACCCCAAAGAGAAGCACTTATGAAGTCCAGAATCATGAGTGGCTCCATCTGAAGTGATCCGAGTTGGAAGCTCACAGCCATTTTCTTTGCCATTCATTCAGTTGATATTGTCAAACAAAACTGCCCCCAACATTATACTGAAACAAGGCAGCACTGAAATGGGTGACATCAAAAATAACTCTACCCATGACTTATCTTTGGGTCCAGGTGATCTTTTTGTAGCATCTTCTGTGGTGTGTCCAGCTACAGTGGATTTGCTTCCACAACCACGCCAATCTTATATTGGAGTGTAGCCCCTCCCAACATGCTCCACCTTCTTTTTCATGAAGTTTCAATGGCCCTGATGAAGGTTGGTAAAAGAAAGGACCACACCTCCACTAAGAGACAACCATCATCTTCAATTCATGCAGGTCTCTTAGTACTTGATGAGACCCCAATTGCTCATTTGACTGCCTTTCATTCACATATGGTACAGTTTAATTGCAAATGTATCACTCTCTTGAAACAACACAAACACAGTTGCTCTTTTAAAACTAAACATTTCGAAGCAGACCATATGATTGTATGCCTTTTGAATGTAGCCACCGTAGAGAAATAGATCAAATATGGACTTGTTAAAATCAGCAACACGACCCCAACAAATAGCACTTACTGCATTTTAAATTCACGTCAGTGCTCGTGTAAGGGTCATGTTGGTGATAAATATTTGAGCTCCAGATTGGATTTTGGGATAGTTCATTCAGGCCTTGCCACTGCAGAACAAATCACAACCAAGACAACCCCAGAGAGAAGCACTTATGAAGTCCAGAATCATGAGTGGCTCCATCTGAGGTGATCCGAGTTGGAAGCTCACAGCCATTTTCTCTGCTGTTCATTCAGTTGATATTGTCAAACAAAACTGCCCCAACAAGTAGCACTTACTGAAAAAAACACCAAGTCAATGCTAAAGTTAGGGTAATTGTACAGACTTACAAGAAAGTCTCTCTTTCTTGTTCTATCAATATGTTATCCAAGAAGATTGCCCTCTGAAATTACACAAATATGACCTCAAAAAATCACCAACACTACCCCAACAAATAGCACTTACTGCATTTTAAATTCAAGTCTGTGCTTGTGTAAGGGTGATGCTGGTGATACATATTTGAATTCCACATTGGATTTTAGGATAGTTCATTTAGACCTTTTGACTGCAGATCCCATCACAACCAAGACAACCCCAAAGAGAAGCACTTATGAAGTCCAGAATCATGAGTGGCTCCATCTGAGGTGATCCGAGTTGGAAGCTCACAGCCATTTTCTCTGCTGTTCATTCAGTTGATATTGTCAAACAAAACTGCCCCAACAAGTAGCACTTACTGAAAAAAACACCAAGTCAATGCTAAAGTTAGGGTAATTGTACAGACTTACAAGAAAGTCTCTCTTTCTTGTTCTATCAATATGTTATCCAAGAAGATTGCCCTCTGAAATTACACAAATATGACCTCAAAAAATCACCAACACTACCCCAACAAATAGCACTTACTGCATTTTAAATTCAAGTCTGTGCTTGTGTAAGGGTGATGCTGGTGATACATATTTGAATTCCACATTGGATTTTAGGATAGTTCATTTAGACCGTTTGACTGCAGATCCCATCACAACCAAGACAACCCCAAAGAGAAGCACTTATGAAGTCCAGAATCATGAGTGGCTCCATCTGAAGTGATCCGAGTTGGAAGCTCACAGCCATTTTCTTTGCCATTCATTCAGTTGATATTGTCAAACAAAACTGCCCCCAACATTATACTGAAACAAGGCAGCACTGAAATGGGTGACATCAAAAATAACTCTACCCATGACTTATCTTTGGGTCCAGGTGATCTTTTTGTAGCATCTTCTGTGGTGTGTCCAGCTACAGTGGATTTGCTTCCACAACCACGCCAATCTTATATTGGAGTGTAGCCCCTCCCAACATGCTCCACCTTCTTTTTCATGAAGTTTCAATGGCCCTGATGAAGGTTGGTAAAAGAAAGGACCACACCTCCACTAAGAGACAACCATCATCTTCAATTCATGCAGGTCTCTTAGTACTTGATGAGACCCCAATTGCTCATTTGACTGCCTTATATTCACATATGGTACAGTTTAATTGCAAATGTATCACTCTCTTGAAACAACACAAACACAGTTGTTCTTTTAAAACTAAACATTTCGAAGCAGACCATATGATTGTATGCCTTTTGAATGTAGCCACCATAGAGAAATAGATCAAATATGGACTTGTTAAAATCAGCAACACGACCCCAACAAATAGCACTTACTGCATTTTAAATTCACCTCAGTGCTCGTGTAAGGGTCATGTTGGTGATAAATATTTGAGCTCCAGATTGGATTTTGGGATAGCTCATTCAGGCCTTGCCACTGCAGAACAAATCACAACCAAGACAACCCCAAAGAGAAGCACTTATGAGGTCCAGAATCATGAGTGGCTCCATCTGAGGTGATCCGAGTTGGAAGCTCACAGCCATTTTCTCTGCTGTTCATTCAGTTGATATTGTCAAACAAAACTGCCCCAACAAGTAGCACTTACTGAAAAAAAACACCAAGTCAATGCTAAAGTTAGGGTAATTGTACAGACTTACAAGAAAGTCTCTCTTTCTTGTTCTATCAATATGTTATCAAAGAAGATTGCCCTCTGAAATTACACAAATATGACCTCAAAAAATCACCAACACTACCCCAACAAATAGCACTTACTGCATTTTAAATTCAAGTCTGTGCTTGTGTAAGGGTGATGCTGGTGATACATATTTGAATTCCACATTGGATTTTGGGATAGTTCATTCAGGCCTTGCCACTGCAGAACAAATCACAACCAAGACAACCCCAAAGAGAAGCACTTATGAAGTCCAGAATCATGAGTGGCTCCATCTGAAGTGATCCGAGTTGGAAGCTCACAGCCATTTTCTTTGCCATTCATTCAGTTGATATTGTCAAACAAAACTGCCCCCAACATTATACTGAAACAAGGCAGCACTGAAATGGGTGACATCAAAAATAACTCTACCCATGACTTATCTTTGGGTCCAGGTGATCTTTTTGTAGCATCTTCTGTGGTGTGTCCAGCTACAGTGGATTTGCTTCCACAACCACGCCAATCTTATATTGGAGTGTAGCCCCTCCCAACATGCTCCACCTTCTTTTTCATGAAGTTTCAATGGCCCTGATGAAGGTTGGTAAAAGAAAGGACCACACCTCCACTAAGAGACAACCATCATCTTCAATTCATGCAGGTCTCTTAGTACTTGATGAGACCCCAATTGCTCATTTGACTGCCTTTCATTCACATATGGTACAGTTTAATTGCAAATGTATCACTCTCTTGAAACAACACAAACACAGTTGTTCTTTTAAAACTAAACATTTCGAAGCAGACCATATGATTGTATGCCTTTTGAATGTAGCCACCGTAGAGAAATAGATCAAATATGGACTTGTTAAAATCAGCAACACGACCCCAACAAATAGCACTTACTGCATTTTAAATTCACGTCAGTGCTCGTGTAAGGGTCATGTTGGTGATAAATATTTGAGCTCCAGATTGGATTTTGGGATAGCTCATTCAGGCCTTGCCACTGCAGAACAAATCACAACCAAGACAACCCCAAAGAGAAGCACTTATGAGGTCCAGAATCATGAGTGGCTCCATCTGAGGTGATCCGAGTTGGAAGCTCACAGCCATTTTCTCTGCTGTTCATTCAGTTGATATTGTCAAACAAAACTGCCCCAACAAGTAGCACTTACTGAAAAAAACACCAAGTCAATGCTAAAGTTAGGGTAATTGTACAGACTTACAAGAAAGTCTCTCTTTCTTGTTCTATCAATATGTTATCCAAGAAGATTGCCCTCTGAAATTACACAAATATGACCTCAAAAAATCACCAAACTACCCCAACAAATAGCACTTACTGCATTTTAAATTCAAGTCTGTGCTTGTGTAAGGGTGATGCTGGTGATACATATTTGAATTCCACATTGGATTTTGGGATAGTTCATTCAGGCCTTGCCACTGCAGAACAAATCACAACCAAGACAACCCCAAAGAGAAGCACTTATGAAGTCCAGAATCATGAGTGGCTCCATCTGAAGTGATCCGAGTTGGAAGCTCACAGCCATTTTCTTTGCCATTCATTCAGTTGATATTGTCAAACAAAACTGCCCCCAACATTATACTGAAACAAGGCAGCAGTGAAATGGGTGACATCAAAAATAACTCTACCCATGACTTATCTTTGGGTCCAGGTGATCTTTTTGTAGCATCTTCTGTGGTGTGTCCAGCTACAGTGGATTTGCTTCCACAACCACGCCAATCTTATATTGGAGTGTAGCCCCTCCCAACATGCTCCACCTTCTTTTTCATGAAGTTTCAATGGCCCTGATGAAGGTTGGTAAAAGAAAGGACCACACCTCCACTAAGAGACAACCATCATCTTCAATTCATGCAGGTCTCTTAGTACTTGATGAGACCCCAATTGCTCATTTGACTGCCTTTCATTCACATATGGTACAGTTTAATTGCAAATGTATCACTCTCTTGAAACAACACAAACACAGTTGCTCTTTTAAAACTAAACATTTCGAAGCAGACCATATGATTGTATGCCTTTTGAATGTAGCCACCGTAGAGAAATAGATCAAATATGGACTTGTTAAAATCAGCAACACGACCCCAACAAATAGCACTTACTGCATTTTAAATTCACGTCAGTGCTCGTGTAAGGGTCATGTTGGTGATAAATATTTGAGCTCCAGATTGGATTTTGGGATAGTTCATTCAGGCCTTGCCACTGCAGAACAAATCACAACCAAGACAACCCCAGAGAGAAGCACTTATGAAGTCCAGAATCATGAGTGGCTCCATCTGAGGTGATCCGAGTTGGAAGCTCACAGCCATTTTCTCTGCTGTTCATTCAGTTGATATTGTCAAACAAAACTGCCCCAACAAGTAGCACTTACTGAAAAAAACACCAAGTCAATGCTAAAGTTAGGGTAATTGTACAGACTTACAAGAAAGTCTCTCTTTCTTGTTCTATCAATATGTTATCCAAGAAGATTGCCCTCTGAAATTACACAAATATGACCTCAAAAAATCACCAACACTACCCCAACAAATAGCACTTACTGCATTTTAAATTCAAGTCTGTGCTTGTGTAAGGGTGATGCTGGTGATACATATTTGAATTCCACATTGGATTTTAGGATAGTTCATTTAGACCTTTTGACTGCAGATCCCATCACAACCAAGACAACCCCAAAGAGAAGCACTTATGAAGTCCAGAATCATGAGTGGCTCCATCTGAGGTGA
Source organism: Solea solea (assembly GCF_958295425.1). Lineage (NCBI taxonomy): Eukaryota > Metazoa > Chordata > Actinopteri > Pleuronectiformes > Soleidae > Solea > Solea solea. The sequence goes on along the minus strand of NC_081152.1, from coordinate 21,927,548 downwards.
TCCGAGTTGGAAGCTCACAGCCATTTTCTCTGCTGTTCATTCAGTTGATATTGTCAAACAAAACTGCCCCAACAAGTAGCACTTACTGAAAAAAACACCAAGTCAATGCTAAAGTTAGGGTAATTGTACAGACTTACAAGAAAGTCTCTCTTTCTTGTTCTATCAATATGTTATCCAAGAAGATTGCCCTCTGAAATTACACAAATATGACCTCAAAAAATCACCAACACTACCCCAACAAATAGCACTTACTGCATTTTAAATTCAAGTCTGTGCTTGTGTAAGGGTGATGCTGGTGATACATATTTGAATTCCACATTGGATTTTAGGATAGTTCATTTAGACCGTTTGACTGCAGATCCCATCACAACCAAGACAACCCCAAAGAGAAGCACTTATGAAGTCCAGAATCATGAGTGGCTCCATCTGAAGTGATCCGAGTTGGAAGCTCACAGCCATTTTCTTTGCCATTCATTCAGTTGATATTGTCAAACAAAACTGCCCCCAACATTATACTGAAACAAGGCAGCACTGAAATGGGTGACATCAAAAATAACTCTACCCATGACTTATCTTTGGGTCCAGGTGATCTTTTTGTAGCATCTTCTGTGGTGTGTCCAGCTACAGTGGATTTGCTTCCACAACCACGCCAATCTTATATTGGAGTGTAGCCCCTCCCAACATGCTCCACCTTCTTTTTCATGAAGTTTCAATGGCCCTGATGAAGGTTGGTAAAAGAAAGGACCACACCTCCACTAAGAGACAACCATCATCTTCAATTCATGCAGGTCTCTTAGTACTTGATGAGACCCCAATTGCTCATTTGACTGCCTTATATTCACATATGGTACAGTTTAATTGCAAATGTATCACTCTCTTGAAACAACACAAACACAGTTGTTCTTTTAAAACTAAACATTTCGAAGCAGACCATATGATTGTATGCCTTTTGAATGTAGCCACCATAGAGAAATAGATCAAATATGGACTTGTTAAAATCAGCAACACGACCCCAACAAATAGCACTTACTGCATTTTAAATTCACCTCAGTGCTCGTGTAAGGGTCATGTTGGTGATAAATATTTGAGCTCCAGATTGGATTTTGGGATAGCTCATTCAGGCCTTGCCACTGCAGAACAAATCACAACCAAGACAACCCCAAAGAGAAGCACTTATGAGGTCCAGAATCATGAGTGGCTCCATCTGAGGTGATCCGAGTTGGAAGCTCACAGCCATTTTCTCTGCTGTTCATTCAGTTGATATTGTCAAACAAAACTGCCCCAACAAGTAGCACTTACTGAAAAAAAACACCAAGTCAATGCTAAAGTTAGGGTAATTGTACAGACTTACAAGAAAGTCTCTCTTTCTTGTTCTATCAATATGTTATCAAAGAAGATTGCCCTCTGAAATTACACAAATATGACCTCAAAAAATCACCAACACTACCCCAACAAATAGCACTTACTGCATTTTAAATTCAAGTCTGTGCTTGTGTAAGGGTGATGCTGGTGATACATATTTGAATTCCACATTGGATTTTGGGATAGTTCATTCAGGCCTTGCCACTGCAGAACAAATCACAACCAAGACAACCCCAAAGAGAAGCACTTATGAAGTCCAGAATCATGAGTGGCTCCATCTGAAGTGATCCGAGTTGGAAGCTCACAGCCATTTTCTTTGCCATTCATTCAGTTGATATTGTCAAACAAAACTGCCCCCAACATTATACTGAAACAAGGCAGCACTGAAATGGGTGACATCAAAAATAACTCTACCCATGACTTATCTTTGGGTCCAGGTGATCTTTTTGTAGCATCTTCTGTGGTGTGTCCAGCTACAGTGGATTTGCTTCCACAACCACGCCAATCTTATATTGGAGTGTAGCCCCTCCCAACATGCTCCACCTTCTTTTTCATGAAGTTTCAATGGCCCTGATGAAGGTTGGTAAAAGAAAGGACCACACATCCACTAAGAGACAACCATCATCTTCAATTCATGCAGGTCTCTTAGTACTTGATGAGACCCCAATTGCTCATTTGACTGCCTTTCATTCACATATGGTACAGTTTAATTGCAAATGTATCACTCTCTTGAAACAACACAAACACAGTTGCTCTTTTAAAACTAAACATTTCGAAGCAGACCATATGATTGTATGCCTTTTGAATGTAGCCACCGTAGAGAAATAGATCAAATATGGACTTGTTAAAATCAGCAACACGACCCCAACAAATAGCACTTACTGCATTTTAAATTCACGTCAGTGCTCGTGTAAGGGTCATGTTGGTGATAAATATTTGAGCTCCAGATTGGATTTTGGGATAGTTCATTCAGGCCTTGCCACTGCAGAACAAATCACAACCAAGACAACCCCAGAGAGAAGCACTTATGAAGTCCAGAATCATGAGTGGCTCCATCTGAGGTGATCCGAGTTGGAAGCTCACAGCCATTTTCTCTGCTGTTCATTCAGTTGATATTGTCAAACAAAACTGCCCCAACAAGTAGCACTTACTGAAAAAAACACCAAGTCAATGCTAAAGTTAGGGTAATTGTACAGACTTACAAGAAAGTCTCTCTTTCTTGTTCTATCAATATGTTATCCAAGAAGATTGCCCTCTGAAATTACACAAATATGACCTCAAAAAATCACCAACACTACCCCAACAAATAGCACTTACTGCATTTTAAATTCAAGTCTGTGCTTGTGTAAGGGTGATGCTGGTGATACATATTTGAATTCCACATTGGATTTTAGGATAGTTCATTTAGACCTTTTGACTGCAGATCCCATCACAACCAAGACAACCCCAAAGAGAAGCACTTATGAAGTCCAGAATCATGAGTGGCTCCATCTGAGGTGATCCGAGTTGGAAGCTCACAGCCATTTTCTCTGCTGTTCATTCAGTTGATATTGTCAAACAAAACTGCCCCAACAAGTAGCACTTACTGAAAAAAACACCAAGTCAATGCTAAAGTTAGGGTAATTGTACAGACTTACAAGAAAGTCTCTCTTTCTTGACTACAAGAAAGTCTCTCTTTCTTGTTCTATCAATATGTTATCCAAGAAGATTGCCCTCTGAAATTACACAAATATGACCTCAACAAATCACCAACACTACCCCAACAAATAGCACTTACTGCATTTTAAATTCAAGTCTGTGCTTGTGTAAGGGTGATGCTGGTGATACATATTTGAATTCCACATTGGATTTTAGGATAGTTCATTTAGACCTTTTGACTGCAGATCCCATCACAACCAAGACAACCCCAAAGAGAAGCACTTATGAAGTCCAGAATCATGAGTGGCTCCATCTGAAGTGATCCGAGTTGGAAGCTCACAGCCATTTTCTTTGCCATTCATTCAGTTGATATTGTCAAACAAAACTGCCCCCAACATTATACTGAAACAAGGCAGCACTGAAATGGGTGACATCAAAAATAACTCTACCCATGACTTATCTTTGGGTCCAGGTGATCTTTTTGTAGCATCTTCTGTGGTGTGTCCAGCTACAGTGGATTTGCTTCCACAACCACGCCAATCTTATATTGGAGTGTAGCCCCTCCCAACATGCTCCACCTTCTTTTTCATGAAGTTTCAATGGCCCTGATGAAGGTTGGTAAAAGAAAGGACCACACCTCCACTAAGAGACAACCATCATCTTCAATTCATGCAGGTCTCTTAGTACTTGATGAGACCCCAATTGCTCATTTGACTGCCTTTCATTCACATATGGTACAGTTTAATTGCAAATGTATCACTCTCTTGAAACAACACAAACACAGTTGTTCTTTTAAAACTAAACATTTCGAAGCAGACCATATGATTGTATGCCTTTTGAATGTAGCCACCGTAGAGAAATAGATCAAATATGGACTTGTTAAAATCAGCAACACGACCCCAACAAATAGCACTTACTGCATTTTAAATTCACGTCAGTGCTCGTGTAAGGGTCATGTTGGTGATAAATATTTGAGCTCCAGATTGGATTTTAGGATAGTTCATTCAGGCCTTGCCACTGCAGAACAAATCACAACCAAGACAACCCCAAAGAGAAGCACTTATGAAGTCCAGAATCATGAGTGGCTCCATCTGAGGTGATCCGAGTTGGAAGCTCACAGCCATTTTCTCTGCTGTTCATTCAGTTGATATTGTCAAACAAAACTGCCCCAACAAGTAGCACTTACTGAAAAAAACACCAAGTCAATGCTAAAGTTAGGGTAATTGTACAGACTTACAAGAAAGTCTCTCTTTCTTGTTCTATCAATATGTTATCCAAGAAGATTGCCCTCTGAAATTACACAAATATGACCTCAAAAAATCACCAACACTACCCCAACAAATAGCACTTACTGCATTTTAAATTCAAGTCTGTGCTTGTGTAAGGGTGATGCTGGTGATACATATTTGAATTCCACATTGGATTTTAGGATAGTTCATTTAGACCGTTTGACTGCAGATCCCATCACAACCAAGACAACCCCAAAGAGAAGCACTTATGAAGTCCAGAATCATGAGTGGCTCCATCTGAAGTGATCCGAGTTGGAAGCTCACAGCCATTTTCTTTGCCATTCATTCAGTTGATATTGTCAAACAAAACTGCCCCCAACATTATACTGAAACAAGGCAGCACTGAAATGGGTGACATCAAAAATAACTCTACCCATGACTTATCTTTGGGTCCAGGTGATCTTTTTGTAGCATCTTCTGTGGTGTGTCCAGCTACAGTGGATTTGCTTCCACAACCACGCCAATCTTATATTGGAGTGTAGCCCCTCCCAACATGCTCCACCTTCTTTTTCATGAAGTTTCTTTGGCCTTGATAAAGGTTGGTAAAAGAAAGGACCACACCTCCACTAAGAGACAACCATCATCTTCAATTCATGCAGGTCTCTTAGTACTTGATGAGACCCCAATTGCTCATTTGACTGCCTTTCATTCACATATGGTACAGTTTAATTGCAAATGTATCACTCTCTTGAAACAACACAAACACAGTTGTTCTTTTAAAACTAAACATTTCGAAGCAGACCATATGATTGTATGCCTTTTGAATGTAGCCACCATAGAGAAATAGATCAAATATGGACTTGTTAAAATCAGCAAAACGACCCCAACAAATAGCACTTACTGCATTTTAAATTCACGTCAGTGCTCGTGTAAGGGTCATGTTGGTGATAAATATTTGAGCTCCAGATTGGATTTTGGGATAGTTCATTCAGGCCTTGCCACTGCAGAACAAATCACAACCAAGACAACCCCAGAGAGAAGCACTTATGAAGTCCAGAATCATGAGTGGCTCCATCTGAGGTGATCCGAGTTGGAAGCTCACAGCCATTTTCTCTGCTGTTCATTCAGTTGATATTGTCAAACAAAACTGCCCCAACAAGTAGCACTTACTGAAAAAAACACCAAGTCAATGCTAAAGTTAGGGTAATTGTACAGACTTACAAGAAAGTCTCTCTTTCTTGTTCTATCAATATGTTATCCAAGAAGATTGCCCTCTGAAATTACACAAATATGACCTCAAAAAATCACCAACACTACCCCAACAAATAGCACTTACTGCATTTTAAATTCAAGTCTGTGCTTGTGTAAGGGTGATGCTGGTGATACATATTTGAATTCCACATTGGATTTTAGGATAGTTCATTCAGGCCTTGCCACTGCAGAACAAATCACAACCAAGACAACCCCAAAGAGAAGCACTTATGAAGTCCAGAATCATGAGTGGCTCCATCTGAGGTGATCCGAGTTGGAAGCTCACAGCCATTTTCTCTGCTGTTCATTCAGTTGATATTGTCAAACAAAACTGCCCCAACAAGTAGCACTTACTGAAAAAAACACCAAGTCAATGCTAAAGTTAGGGTAATTGTACAGACTTACAAGAAAGTCTCTCTTTCTTGTTCTATCAATATGTTATCCAAGAAGATTGCCCTCTGAAATTACACAAATATGACCTCAAAAAATCACCAACACTACCCCAACAAATAGCACTTACTGCATTTTAAATTCAAGTCTGTGCTTGTGTAAGGGTGATGCTGGTGATACATATTTGAATTCCACATTGGATTTTAGGATAGTTCATTTAGACCGTTTGACTGCAGATCCCATCACAACCAAGACAACCCCAAAGAGAAGCACTTATGAAGTCCAGAATCATGAGTGGCTCCATCTGAAGTGATCCGAGTTGGAAGCTCACAGCCATTTTCTTTGCCATTCATTCAGTTGATATTGTCAAACAAAACTGCCCCCAACATTATACTGAAACAAGGCAGCACTGAAATGGGTGACATCAAAAATAACTCTACCCATGACTTATCTTTGGGTCCAGGTGATCTTTTTGTAGCATCTTCTGTGGTGTGTCCAGCTACAGTGGATTTGCTTCCACAACCACGCCAATCTTATATTGGAGTGTAGCCCCTCCCAACATGCTCCACCTTCTTTTTCATGAAGTTTCTTTGGCCTTGATAAAGGTTGGTAAAAGAAAGGACCACACCTCCACTAAGAGACAACCATCATCTTCAATTCATGCAGGTCTCTTAGTACTTGATGAGACCCCAATTGCTCATTTGACTGCCTTTCATTCACATATGGTACAGTTTAATTGCAAATGTATCACTCTCTTGAAACAACACAAACACAGTTGTTCTTTTAAAACTAAACATTTCGAAGCAGACCATATGATTGTATGCCTTTTGAATGTAGCCACCATAGAGAAATAGATCAAATATGGACTTGTTAAAATCAGCAAAACGACCCCAACAAATAGCACTTACTGCATTTTAAATTCACGTCAGTGCTCGTGTAAGGGTCATGTTGGTGATAAATATTTGAGCTCCAGATTGGATTTTGGGATAGTTCATTCAGGCCTTGCCACTGCAGAACAAATCACAACCAAGACAACCCCAGAGAGAAGCACTTATGAAGTCCAGAATCATGAGTGGCTCCATCTGAGGTGATCCGAGTTGGAAGCTCACAGCCATTTTCTCTGCTGTTCATTCAGTTGATATTGTCAAACAAAACTGCCCCAACAAGTAGCACTTACTGAAAAAAACACCAAGTCAATGCTAAAGTTAGGGTAATTGTACAGACTTACAAGAAAGTCTCTCTTTCTTGTTCTATCAATATGTTATCCAAGAAGATTGCCCTCTGAAATTACACAAATATGACCTCAAAAAATCACCAACACTACCCCAACAAATAGCACTTACTGCATTTTAAATTCAAGTCTGTGCTTGTGTAAGGGTGATGCTGGTGATACATATTTGAATTCCACATTGGATTTTAGGATAGTTCATTTAGACCTTTTGACTGCAGATCCCATCACAACCAAGACAACCCCAAAGAGAAGCACTTATGAAGTCCAGAATCATGAGTGGCTCCATCTGAGGTGATCCGAGTTGGAAGCTCACAGCCATTTTCTCTGCTGTTCATTCAGTTGATATTGTCAAACAAAACTGCCCCAACAAGTAGCACTTACTGAAAAAAACACCAAGTCAATGCTAAAGTTAGGGTAATTGTACAGACTTACAAGAAAGTCTCTCTTTCTTGTTCTATCAATATGTTATCCAAGAAGATTGCCCTCTGAAATTACACAAATATGACCTCAAAAAATCACCAACACTACCCCAACAAATAGCACTTACTGCATTTTAAATTCAAGTCTGTGCTTGTGTAAGGGTGATGCTGGTGATACATATTTGAATTCCACATTGGATTTTAGGATAGTTCATTTAGACCGTTTGACTGCAGATCCCATCACAACCAAGACAACCCCAAAGAGAAGCACTTATGAAGTCCAGAATCATGAGTGGCTCCATCTGAAGTGATCCGAGTTGGAAGCTCACAGCCATTTTCTTTGCCATTCATTCAGTTGATATTGTCAAACAAAACTGCCCCCAACATTATACTGAAACAAGGCAGCACTGAAATGGGTGACATCAAAAATAACTCTACCCATGACTTATCTTTGGGTCCAGGTGATCTTTTTGTAGCATCTTCTGTGGTGTGTCCAGCTACAGTGGATTTGCTTCCACAACCACGCCAATCTTATATTGGAGTGTAGCCCCTCCCAACATGCTCCACCTTCTTTTTCATGAAGTTTCTTTGGCCTTGATAAAGGTTGGTAAAAGAAAGGACCACACCTCCACTAAGAGACAACCATCATCTTCAATTCATGCAGGTCTCTTAGTACTTGATGAGACCCCAATTGCTCATTTGACTGCCTTTCATTCACATATGGTACAGTTTAATTGCAAATGTATCACTCTCTTGAAACAACACAAACACAGTTGTTCTTTTAAAACTAAACATTTCGAAGCAGACCATATGATTGTATGCCTTTTGAATGTAGCCACCATAGAGAAATAGATCAAATATGGACTTGTTAAAATCAGCAAAACGACCCCAACAAATAGCACTTACTGCATTTTAAATTCACGTCAGTGCTCGTGTAAGGGTCATGTTGGTGATAAATATTTGAGCTCCAGATTGGATTTTGGGATAGTTCATTCAGGCCTTGCCACTGCAGAACAAATCACAACCAAGACAACCCCAGAGAGAAGCACTTATGAAGTCCAGAATCATGAGTGGCTCCATCTGAGGTGATCCGAGTTGGAAGCTCACAGCCATTTTCTCTGCTGTTCATTCAGTTGATATTGTCAAACAAAACTGCCCCAACAAGTAGCACTTACTGAAAAAAACACCAAGTCAATGCTAAAGTTAGGGTAATTGTACAGACTTACAAGAAAGTCTCTCTTTCTTGTTCTATCAATATGTTATCCAAGAAGATTGCCCTCTGAAATTACACAAATATGACCTCAAAAAATCACCAACACTACCCCAACAAATAGCACTTACTGCATTTTAAATTCAAGTCTGTGCTTGTGTAAGGGTGATGCTGGTGATACATATTTGAATTCCACATTGGATTTTAGGATAGTTCATTTAGACCTTTTGACTGCAGATCCCATCACAACCAAGACAACCCCAAAGAGAAGCACTTATGAAGTCCAGAATCATGAGTGGCTCCTTCTGAGGTGATCCGAGTTGGAAGCTCACAGCCATTTTCTCTGCTGTTCATTCAGTTGATATTGTCAAACAAAACTGCCCCAACAAGTAGCACTTACTGAAAAAAACACCAAGTCAATGCTAAAGTTAGGGTAATTGTACAGACTTACAAGAAAGTCTCTCTTTCTTGTTCTATCAATATGTTATCCAAGAAGATTGCCCTCTGAAATTACACAAATATGACCTCAAAAAATCACCAACACTACCCCAACAAATAGCACTTACTGCAAATTCAAGTCTGTGCTTGTGTAAGGGTGATGCTGGTGATACATATTTGAATTCCACATTGAATTTTAGGATAGTTCATTTAGACCGTTTGACTGCAGATCCCATCACAACCAAGACAACCCCAAAGAGAAGCACTTATGAAGTCCAGAATCATGAGTGGCTCCATCTGAAGTGATCCGAGTTGGAAGCTCACAGCCATTTTCTTTGCCATTCATTCAGTTGATATTGTCAAACAAAACTGCCCCCAACATTATACTGAAACAAGGCAGCAGTGAAATGGGTGACATCAAAAATAACTCTACCCATGACTTATCTTTGGGTCCAGGTGATCTTTTTGTAGCATCTTCTGTGGTGTGTCCAGCTACAGTGGATTTGCTTCCACAACCACGCCAATCTTATATTGGAGTGTAGCCCCTCCCAACATGCTCCACCTTCTTTTTCATGAAGTTTCAATGGCCCTGATGAAGGTTGGTAAAAGAAAGGACCACACCTCCACTAAGAGACAACCATCATCTTCAATTCATGCAGGTCTCTTAGTACTTGATGAGACCCCAATTGCTCATTTGACTGCCTTTCATTCACATATGGTACAGTTTAATTGCAAATGTATCACTCTCTTGAAACAACACAAACACAGTTGTTCTTTTAAAACTAAACATTTCGAAGCAGACCATATGATTGTATGCCTTTTGAATGTAGCCACCATAGAGAAATAGATCAAATATGGACTTGTTAAAATCAGCAACACGACCCCAACAAATAGCACTTACTGCATTTTAAATTCACGTCAGTGCTCGTGTAAGGGTCATGTTGGTGATAAATATTTGAGCTCCAGATTGGATTTTGGGATAGTTCATTCAGGCCTTGCCACTGCAGAACAAATCACAACCAAGACAACCCCAAAGAGAAGCACTTATGAAGTCCAGAATCATGAGTGGCTCCATCTGAGGTGATCCGAGTTGGAAGCTCACAGCCATTTTCTCTGCTGTTCATTCAGTTGATATTGTCAAACAAAACTGCCCCAACAAGTAGCACTTACTGAAAAAAACACCAAGTCAATGCTAAAGTTAGGGTAATTGTACAGACTTACAAGAAAGTCTCTCTTTCTTGTTCTATCAATATGTTATCCAAGAAGATTGCCCTCTGAAATTACACAAATATGACCTCAAAAAATCACCAACACTACCCCAACAAATAGCACTTACTGCATTTTAAATTCAAGTCTGTGCTTGTGTAAGGGTGATGCTGGTGATACATATTTGAATTCCACATTGAATTTTAGGATAGTTCATTTAGACCGTTTGACTGCAGATCCCATCACAACCAAGACAACCCCAAAGAGAAGCACTTATGAAGTCCAGAATCATGAGTGGCTCCATCTGAAGTGATCCGAGTTGGAAGCTCACAGCCATTTTCTTTGCCATTCATTCAGTTGATATTGTCAAACAAAACTGCCCCCAACATTATACTGAAACAAGGCAGCACTGAAATGGGTGACATCAAAAATAACTCTACCCATGACTTATCTTTGGGTCCAGGTGATCTTTTTGTAGCATCTTCTGTGGTGTGTCCAGCTACAGTGGATTTGCTTCCACAACCACGCCAATCTTATATTGGAGTGTAGCCCCTCCCAACATGCTCCACCTTCTTTTTCATGAAGTTTCTTTGGCCTTGATAAAGGTTGGTAAAAGAAAGGACCACACCTCCACTAAGAGACAACCATCATCTTCAATTCATGCAGGTCTCTTAGTACTTGATGAGACCCCAATTGCTCATTTGACTGCCTTTCATTCACATATGGTACAGTTTAATTGCAAATGTATCACTCTCTTGAAACAACACAAACACAGTTGTTCTTTTAAAACTAAACATTTCGAAGCAGACCATATGATTGTATGCCTTTTGAATGTAGCCACCATAGAGAAATAGATCAAATATGGACTTGTTAAAATCAGCAAAACGACCCCAACAAATAGCACTTACTGCATTTTAAATTCACGTCAGTGCTCGTGTAAGGGTCATGTTGGTGATAAATATTTGAGCTCCAGATTGGATTTTGGGATAGTTCATTCAGGCCTTGCCACTGCAGAACAAATCACAACCAAGACAACCCCAGAGAGAAGCACTTATGAAGTCCAGAATCATGAGTGGCTCCATCTGAGGTGATCCGAGTTGGAAGCTCACAGCCATTTTCTCTGCTGTTCATTCAGTTGATATTGTCAAACAAAACTGCCCCAACAAGTAGCACTTACTGAAAAAAACACCAAGTCAATGCTAAAGTTAGGGTAATTGTACAGACTTACAAGAAAGTCTCTCTTTCTTGTTCTATCAATATGTTATCCAAGAAGATTGCCCTCTGAAATTACACAAATATGACCTCAAAAAATCACCAACACTACCCCAACAAATAGCACTTACTGCATTTTAAATTCAAGTCTGTGCTTGTGTAAGGGTGATGCTGGTGATACATATTTGAATTCCACATTGGATTTTAGGATAGTTCATTTAGACCTTTTGACTGCAGATCCCATCACAACCAAGACAACCCCAAAGAGAAGCACTTATGAAGTCCAGAATCATGAGTGGCTCCATCTGAGGTGATCCGAGTTGGAAGCTCACAGCCATTTTCTCTGCTGTTCATTCAGTTGATATTGTCAAACAAAACTGCCCCAACAAGTAGCACTTACTGAAAAAAACACCAAGTCAATGCTAAAGTTAGGGTAATTGTACAGACTTACAAGAAAGTCTCTCTTTCTTGTTCTATCAATATGTTATCCAAGAAGATTGCCCTCTGAAATTACACAAATATGACCTCAAAAAATCACCAACACTACCCCAACAAATAGCACTTACTGCAAATTCAAGTCTGTGCTTGTGTAAGGGTGATGCTGGTGATACATATTTGAATTCCACATTGAATTTTAGGATAGTTCATTTAGACCGTTTGACTGCAGATCCCATCACAACCAAGACAACCCCAAAGAGAAGCACTTATGAAGTCCAGAATCATGAGTGGCTCCATCTGAAGTGATCCGAGTTGGAAGCTCACAGCCATTTTCTTTGCCATTCATTCAGTTGATATTGTCAAACAAAACTGCCCCCAACATTATACTGAAACAAGGCAGCAGTGAAATGGGTGACATCAAAAATAACTCTACCCATGACTTATCTTTGGGTCCAGGTGATCTTTTTGTAGCATCTTCTGTGGTGTGTCCAGCTACAGTGGATTTGCTTCCACAACCACGCCAATCTTATATTGGAGTGTAGCCCCTCCCAACATGCTCCACCTTCTTTTTCATGAAGTTTCTTTGGCCTTGATAAAGGTTGGTAAAAGAAAGGACCACACCTCCACTAAGAGACAACCATCATCTTCAATTCATGCAGGTCTCTTAGTACTTGATGAGACCCCAATTGCTCATTTGACTGCCTTTCATTCACATATGGTACAGTTTAATTGCAAATGTATCACTCTCTTGAAACAACACAAACACAGTTGTTCTTTTAAAACTAAACATTTCGAAGCAGACCATATGATTGTATGCCTTTTGAATGTAGCCACCATAGAGAAATAGATCAAATATGGACTTGTTAAAATCAGCAAAACGACCCCAACAAATAGCACTTACTGCATTTTAAATTCACGTCAGTGCTCGTGTAAGGGTCATGTTGGTGATAAATATTTGAGCTCCAGATTGGATTTTGGGATAGTTCATTCAGGCCTTGCCACTGCAGAACAAATCACAACCAAGACAACCCCAGAGAGAAGCACTTATGAAGTCCAGAATCATGAGTGGCTCCATCTGAGGTGATCCGAGTTGGAAGCTCACAGCCATTTTCTCTGCTGTTCATTCAGTTGATATTGTCAAACAAAACTGCCCCAACAAGTAGCACTTACTGAAAAAAACACCAAGTCAATGCTAAAGTTAGGGTAATTGTACAGACTTACAAGAAAGTCTCTCTTTCTTGTTCTATCAATATGTTATCCAAGAAGATTGCCCTCTGAAATTACACAAATATGACCTCAAAAAATCACCAACACTACCCCAACAAATAGCACTTACTGCATTTTAAATTCAAGTCTGTGCTTGTGTAAGGGTGATGCTGGTGATACATATTTGAATTCCACATTGGATTTTAGGATAGTTCATTTAGACCGTTTGACTGCAGATCCCATCACAACCAAGAAAACCCCAAAGAGAAGCACTTATGAAGTCCAGAATCATGAGTGGCTCCATCTGAAGTGATCCGAGTTGGAAGCTCACAGCCATTTTCTTTGCCATTCATTCAGTTGATATTGTCAAACAAAACTGCCCCCAACATTATACTGAAACAAGGCAGCACTGAAATGGGTGACATCAAAAATAACTCTACCCATGACTTATCTTTGGGTCCAGGTGATCTTTTTGTAGCATCTTCTGTGGTGTGTCCAGCTACAGTGGATTTGCTTCCACAACCACGCCAATCTTATATTGGAGTGTAGCCCCTCCCAACATGCTCCACCTTCTTTTTCATGAAGTTTCTTTGGCCTTGATAAAGGTTGGTAAAAGAAAGGACCACACCTCCACTAAGAGACAACCATCATCTTCAATTCATGCAGGTCTCTTAGTACTTGATGAGACCCCAATTGCTCATTTGACTGCCTTTCATTCACATATGGTACAGTTTAATTGCAAATGTATCACTCTCTTGAAACAACACAAACACAGTTGTTCTTTTAAAACTAAACATTTCGAAGCAGACCATATGATTGTATGCCTTTTGAATGTAGCCACCGTAGAGAAATAGATCAAATATGGACTTGTTAAAATCAGCAACACGACCCCAACAAAACGTGAATTTTAAATTCACGTCAGTGCTCGTGTAAGGGTCATGTTGGTGATAAATATTTGAGCTCCAGATTGGATTTTGGGATAGTTCATTCAGGCCTTGCCACTGCAGAACAAATCACAACCAAGACAACCCCAAAGAGAAGCACTTATGAAGTCCAGAATCATGAGTGGCTCCATCTGAGGTGATCCGAGTTGGAAGCTCACAGCCATTTTCTCTGCTGTTCATTCAGTTGATATTGTCAAACAAAACTGCCCCAACAAGTAGCACTTACTGAAAAAAACACCAAGTCAATGCTAAAGTTAGGGTAATTGTACAGACTTACAAGAAAGTCTCTCTTTCTTGTTCTATCAATATGTTATCCAAGAAGATTGCCCTCTGAAATTACACAAATATGACCTCAAAAAATCACCAACACTACCCCAACAAATAGCACTTACTGCATTTTAAATTCAAGTCTGTGCTTGTGTAAGGGTGATGCTGGTGATACATATTTGAATTCCACATTGGATTTTAGGATAGTTCATTTAGACCGTTTGACTGCAGATCCCATCACAACCAAGAAAACCCCAAAGAGAAGCACTTATGAAGTCCAGAATCATGAGTGGCTCCATCTGAAGTGATCCGAGTTGGAAGCTCACAGCCATTTTCTTTGCCATTCATTCAGTTGATATTGTCAAACAAAACTGCCCCCAACATTATACTGAAACAAGGCAGCACTGAAATGGGTGACATCAAAAATAACTCTACCCATGACTTATCTTTGGGTCCAGGTGATCTTTTTGTAGCATCTTCTGTGGTGTGTCCAGCTACAGTGGATTTGCTTCCACAACCACGCCAATCTTATATTGGAGTGTAGCCCCTCCCAACATGCTCCACCTTCTTTTTCATGAAGTTTCTTTGGCCTTGATAAAGGTTGGTAAAAGAAAGGACCACACCTCCACTAAGAGACAACCATCATCTTCAATTCATGCAGGTCTCTTAGTACTTGATGAGACCCCAATTGCTCATTTGACTGCCTTTCATTCACATATGGTACAGTTTAATTGCAAATGTATCACTCTCTTGAAACAACACAAACACAGTTGTTCTTTTAAAACTAAACATTTCGAAGCAGACCATATGATTGTATGCCTTTTGAATGTAGCCACCGTAGAGAAATAGATCAAATATGGACTTGTTAAAATCAGCAACACGACCCCAACAAAACGTGAATTTTAAATTCACGTCAGTGCTCGTGTAAGGGTCATGTTGGTGATAAATATTTGAGCTCCAGATTGGATTTTGGGATAGTTCATTCAGGCCTTGCCACTGCAGAACAAATCACAACCAAGACAACCCCAAAGAGAAGCACTTATGAAGTCCAGGATCATGAGTGGCTCCATCTGAGGTGATCCGAGTTGGAAGCTCACAGCCATTTTCTCTGCTGTTCATTCAGTTGATATTGTCAAACAAAACTGCCCCAACAAGTAGCACTTACTGAAAAAAACACCAAGTCAATGCTAAAGTTAGGGTAATTGTACAGACTTACAAGAAAGCCTCTCTTTCTTGTTCTATCAATATGTTATCCAAGAAGATTGCCCTCTGAAATTACACAAATATGACCTCAAAAAATCACCAACACTACCCCAACAAATAGCACTTACTGCAAATTCAAGTCTGTGCTTGTGTAAGGGTGATGCTGGTGATACATATTTGAATTCCACATTGAATTTTAGGATAGTTCATTTAGACCGTTTGACTGCAGATCCCATCACAACCAAGACAACCCCAAAGAGAAGCACTTATGAAGTCCAGAATCATGAGTGGCTCCATCTGAAGTGATCCGAGTTGGAAGCTCACAGCCATTTTCTTTGCCATTCATTCAGTTGATATTGTCAAACAAAACTGCCCCCAACATTATACTGAAACAAGGCAGCACTGAAATGGGTGACATCAAAAATAACTCTACCCATGACTTATCTTTGGGTCCAGGTGATCTTTTTGTAGCATCTTCTGTGGTGTGTCCAGCTACAGTGGATTTGCTTCCACAACCACGCCAATCTTATATTGGAGTGTAGCCCCTCCCAACATGCTCCACCTTCTTTTTCATGAAGTTTCAATGGCCCTGATGAAGGTTGGTAAAAGAAAGGACCACACCTCCACTAAGAGACAACCATCATCTTCAATTCATGCAGGTCTCTTAGTACTTGATGAGACCCCAATTGCTCATTTGACTGCCTTTCATTCACATATGGTACAGTTTAATTGCAAATGTATCACTCTCTTGAAACAACACAAACACAGTTGTTCTTTTAAAACTAAACATTTCGAAGCAGACCATATGATTGTATGCCTTTTGAATGTAGCCACCGTAGAGAAATAGATCAAATATGGACTTGTTAAAATCAGCAACACGACCCCAACAAAACGTGAATTTTAAATTCACGTCAGTGCTCGTGTAAGGGTCATGTTGGTGATAAATATTTGAGCTCCAGATTGGATTTTGGGATAGTTCATTCAGGCCTTGCCACTGCAGAACAAATCACAACCAAGACAACCCCAAAGAGAAGCACTTATGAAGTCCAGAATCATGAGTGGCTCCATCTGAGGTGATCCGAGTTGGAAGCTCACAGCCATTTTCTCTGCTGTTCATTCAGTTGATATTGTCAAACAAAACTGCCCCAACAAGTAGCACTTACTGAAAAAAACACATTACATTACATTACATGTCATTTAGCAGACGCTTTTATCCAAAGCGACTTACAATAAGTGCATTTAAACATTTGGGTACAAATAAGTGCTAGAAGTAAGTAAGAGCTTCAAGTAAATCAAACTATGAAGTGCTAGTCATAAGTGCGATACATTTTTTTTTTTTTTTTTTTTTTTTTTTTTTTTTTTTTTTTTTTTTTTTTTTTGTCGTCGTCGTTATCGTCTTAGTCGAGGTAGAGTCGGAAGAAATGTGTTTTTAGTCGGCGGCGGAAGATGTGGAGGCTTTCCGCTGTCCGGATGTCGATGGGGAGCTCGTTCCACCATTTGGGAGCGAGGACAGTGAACAGTCTGGAGTTCTGTAAATGCCTCTGCGATCCTGTCAGTGAGGGGGCAGCGAGCCGGTTTGCCAATGCAGAGCGAAGTGGGCGGGCTGGGGTGTAGGTTTTGATCATGTCCTGGATGTAGGCTGGACCGGATCCGTTTGTAGCATGGAACGCAAGCACTAGAGTCTTGAAGCGGATGCGAGCAGCTACAGGAAGCCAGTGAAGGGAGCGGAGGAGAGGTGTAGTGTGGGAGAATTTTGGTAAGTTGAAGACCAGTCGAGCTGCTGCATTCTGGATGAGTTGCAGGGGTCGTATGGCACACGCAGGGAGACCAGCCAGGAGGGAGTTGCAGTAATCCAAGCGTGAGATGACAAGAGCCTGGACCAGAACCTGTGCCGCCTTCTGGGTTAGAAGAGGCCGTATCCTTCTGATGTTGTACAACATGTATCTGCAAGATCGAGCTGTTGCAGCAATGTTGGCAGTGAGGGAGAGATGGTCATCAAGTGTCACACCCAGGTTCCTTGCGGTATGAGACGGAGTTACCACAGAGTTGTCGAGGGTGATGGTTAGGTCTGTGGTGGGAGAGCCCTTTCCTGGGAGAAAAAGAAACTCAGTCTTGTTGAGATTGAGTTTCAGGTGATGGTCAGACATCCACTGAGAGATGTCGGTCAGACAAGCGGAGATCCGTTCTGCTACATTTGTGTCGGAGCTGGGAAAAGAGAGGATGAGTTGGGTGTCGTCGGCGTAGCTGTGATAGGAAAAACCATGAGAGAGAATAACAGAACCAAGAGAGTTGGTGTATAGAGAGAAGAGGAGAGGGCCCAAGACAGAACCCTGAGGGACCCCAGTAGCTAGAGGACAGGGTTCCGACACAGATCCTCTCCAGGTTACTCTGTATGTTCGGTTTTGAAGATAGGACGAGAGTAGGGTAAGTGCAGATCCTGAGACACCTAGTTCTTGAAGGGAGGAAATAAGGATCTGGTGGTTAACTGTGTCAAACGCTGCAGAGAGGTCCAAGAGGATGAGCACAGAGGAGAGAGAGGCAGCCCTGGCAGTGTGGAGTTGCTCAGTGACAGCAAGGAGTGCAGTTTCGGTCGAGTGACCTGCTTTAAAACCAGACTGAAGAGGATCAAGAAGGTTGTTCCGGTGAAGGTAGGAGGAGAGTTGATTAAAGATAGCACGCTCCAGAGTTTTGGAGAGAAAAGGAAGAAGAGAGACAGGTCTGTAGTTATTTACTTCAGACGGGTCAAGGGTGGGTTTTTTAAGGAGGGGGGTCACTCTGGCCTCTTTAAGAGAGTCCGGAAAGCAACCAGATGATAGAGATGTGTTAATGAGGTGGGTGAGGAAAGGCAGAAGATCAGAAGCAATTGACTGAAGAAGGTGAGAGGGGATAGGGTCAAGGGGGCAGGAGGTGGGGCGGGCAGAGGTTATTAGGGAAAGAACTTGATCCTGAGATAGAGGGGTGAAAGAGGATAGAGAAGGAGCTGAATTAGTGGTTGGTAGAGAGGTGAGATCAGGAGGTGGGGTTGAGAAAGAAGAGCGAATGTCATCTACTTTCTTTGTGAAGTAGTTGACAAAGTGAATTGGTAGAAGGGAGGAGGGAGGAGGGGGGGTGGGGGGATCAAGGAGGTTAGAGAAGATCGAGAAAAGTTTTTTGGGGTTAGAGAAAGAGGATTGAATTTTAGTCTGATAGAAAGATTGTTTGGCTGCAGAGATAGAGGCAGTGAGGGTGGAGAGAAGAGAGTGATAGGAAAGCAGGTCGTCAGGGAGTTTTGATTTCCTCCATTTCCTTTCTGCTGCCCGTATCGTGGCTCTCTCAGTACGCACTGAGTCCGACAACCACGGGGCTGGGGAGGACTTACGAACCCGCCGTGAAGTAAGAGGACAGAGAGAGTCAAGAGAGGAGGACAGAGTACAGAGGAATGTGTCTGTGGCAGAGTTGGGATGCATGAGGGAGAAGGAGTCAGCTGAAGGAAGTGCTGATAGAACAGTTGAGGAGAGAGAGGAGGGAGAGAGAGAGCGAATGTTGCGACGGACAAGTGCAGTATCTGATGAGATGAGATCATCAGATTGGGAGAGTGGGAGAGAGTAGGAAATGAAGAAATGATCAGAGACATGAAATGGAGTTACCGTGAGGTCGGAGGTGGAGCAGTTTCTGGTGAAGATGAGGTCAAGGTGGTTGCCAGCTTTGTGAGTTGGTGGAGAAGGAGCAAGTGAGAGAGAAAGAGACGAAAGTAGAAATAGTAGATCGGATGACTTCTCTGACTGGATGTTGAAGTCACCAAGAAGAACAAGTGGTGGGCCATTTTCTGGGACGTTTGAGAGGAGGACATCTAGTTCCTCCAAGAAGTGTCCCAATGGGCCTGGTGGACGGTAGATGACAATAATGATTAGTTTGACTGGGTGAGTTACAGTTACAGCATGAAATTCAAACGACTGTGAAGAGAAGTGTGGCAGTGGGTAAAGAGTGAAAGTCCAGTTGGGGTTGATGAGCAGACCTGTCCCACCACCTCTTCCAGTGGATCTGGGTGTGTGGGAGAAGGAGTGGGCGGAGGAGAGAGCTGCAGGGGTGGCTGTGTTGGAGGGTGTTATCCAAGTCTCAGTGAGAGCAAGGAAGTCCAGGCATTGCTCAGTAGCAAAGCCGGAGATGAACTCAGTCTTGCGGGTAGCTGACTGGCAGTTCCACAGGCCCCCTGCGACAAGGTGTTGGATGTGTGTGGAGCGGGTGGGATAGATAAGTGAGGACAGGTTACGGTGATGCTGTGAGTGATTGTGAGGTTTGTAGTATCTATGAGAAGAGACATGAACAGGAATGGAAAAAAGGCACATATGGTAAAATAAAGGTCGAAAACACTTGCAGACAGGTACTTAGCCCCGTTAGCCTCCTTGTTAGACTCCGGTTTAGACTCCTTTGTCTTTGTCTTCCTAACACCAAGTCAATGCTAAAGTTAGGGTAATTGTACAGACTTACAAGAAAGTCTCTCTTTCTTGTTCTATCAATATGTTATCCAAGAAGATTGCCCTCTGAAATTACACAAATATGACCTCAAAAAATCACCAACACTACCCCAACAAATAGCACTTACTGCAAATTCAAGTCTGTGCTTGTGTAAGGGTGATGCTGGTGATACATATTTGAATTCCACATTGAATTTTAGGATAGTTCATTTAGACCGTTTGACTGCAGATCCCATCACAACCAAGACAACCCCAAAGAGAAGCACTTATGAAGTCCAGAATCATGAGTGGCTCCATCTGAAGTGATCCGAGTTGGAAGCTCACAGCCATTTTCTTTGCCATTCATTCAGTTGATATTGTCAAACAAAACTGCCCCCAACATTATACTGAAACAAGGCAGCAGTGAAATGGGTGACATCAAAAATAACTCTACCCATGACTTATCTTTGGGTCCAGGTGATCTTTTTGTAGCATCTTCTGTGGTGTGTCCAGCTACAGTGGATTTGCTTCCACAACCACGCCAATCTTATATTGGAGTGTAGCCCCTCCCAACATGCTCCACCTTCTTTTTCATGAAGTTTCAATGGCCCTGATGAAGGTTGGTAAAAGAAAGGACCACACCTCCACTAAGAGACAACCATCATCTTCAATTCATGCAGGTCTCTTAGTACTTGATGAGACCCCAATTGCTCATTTGACTGCCTTTCATTCACATATGGTACAGTTTAATTGCAAATGTATCACTCTCTTGAAACAACACAAACACAGTTGTTCTTTTAAAACTAAACATTTTGAAGCAGACCATATGATTGTATGCCTTTTGAATGTAGCCACCGTAGAGAAATAGATCAAATATGGACTTGTTAAAATCAGCAACACGACCCCAACAAAACGTGAATTTTAAATTCACGTCAGTGCTCGTGTAAGGGTCATGTTGGTGATAAATATTTGAGCTCCAGATTGGATTTTGGGATAGTTCATTCAGGCCTTGCCACTGCAGAACAAATCACAACCAAGACAACCCCAAAGAGAAGCACTTATGAAGTCCAGAATCATGAGTGGCTCCATCTGAGGTGATCCGAGTTGGAAGCTCACAGCCATTTTCTCTGCTGTTCATTCAGTTGATATTGTCAAACAAAACTGCCCCAACAAGTAGCACTTACTGAAAAAAACACCAAGTCAATGCTAAAGTTAGGGTAATTGTACAGACTTACAAGAAAGTCTCTCTTTCTTGTTCTATCAATATGTTATCCAAGAAGATTGCCCTCTGAAATTACACAAATATGACCTCAAAAAATCACCAACACTACCCCAACAAATAGCACTTACTGCATTTTAAATTCAAGTCTGTGCTTGTGTAAGGGTGATGCTGGTGATACATATTTGAATTCCACATTGAATTTTAGGATAGTTCATTTAGACCGTTTGACTGCAGATCCCATCCCAACCAAGACAACCCCAAAGAGAAGCACTTATGAAGTCCAGAATCATGAGTGGCTCCATCTGAAGTGATCCGAGTTGGAAGCTCACAGCCATTTTCTTTGCCATTCATTCAGTTGATATTGTCAAACAAAACTGCCCCCAACATTATACTGAAACAAGGCAGCACTGAAATGGGTGACATCAAAAATAACTCTACCCATGACTTATCTTTGGGTCCAGGTGATCTTTTTGTAGCATCTTCTGTGGTGTGTCCAGCTACAGTGGATTTGCTTCCACAACCACGCCAATCTTATATTGGAGTGTAGCCCCTCCCAACATGCTCCACCTTCTTTTTCATGAAGTTTCAATGGCCCTGATGAAGGTTGGTAAAAGAAAGGACCACACCTCCACTAAGAGACAACCATCATCTTCAATTCATGCAGGTCTCTTAGTACTTGATGAGACCCCAATTGCTCATTTGACTGCCTTTCATTCACATATGGTACAGTTTAATTGCAAATGTATCACTCTCTTGAAACAACACAAACACAGTTGTTCTTTTAAAACTAAACATTTTGAAGCAGACCATATGATTGTATGCCTTTTGAATGTAGCCACCGTAGAGAAATAGATCAAATATGGACTTGTTAAAATCAGCAACACGACCCCAACAAATAGCACTTACTGCATTTTAAATTCACGTCAGTGCTCGTGTAAGGGTCATGTTGGTGATAAATATTTGAGCTCCAGATTGGATTTTGGGATAGTTCATTCAGGCCTTGCCACTGCAGAACAAATCACAACCAAGACAACCCCAAAGAGAAGCACTTATGAAGTCCAGAATCATGAGTGGCTCCATCTGAAGTGATCCGAGTTGGAAGCTCACAGCCATTTTCTTTGCCATTCATTCAGTTGATATTGTCAAACAAAACTGCCCCCAACATTATACTGAAACAAGGCAGCACTGAAATGGGTGACATCAAAAATAACTCTACCCATGACTTATCTTTGGGTCCAGGTGATCTTTTTGTAGCATCTTCTGTGGTGTGTCCAGCTACAGTGGATTTGCTTCCACAACCACGCCAATCTTATATTGGAGTGTAGCCCCTCCCAACATGCTCCACCTTCTTTTTCATGACGTTTCAATGGCCCTGATGAAGGTTGGTAAAAGAAAGGACCACACCTCCACTAAGAGACAACCATCATCTTCAATTCATGCAGGTCTCTTAGTACTTGATGAGACCCCAATTGCTCATTTGACTGCCTTTCATTCACATATGGTACAGTTTAATTGCAAATGTATCACTCTCTTGAAACAACACAAACACAGTTGTTCTTTTAAAACTAAACATTTCGAAGCAGACCATATGATTGTATTCCTTTTGAATGTAGCCACCATAGAGAAATAGATCAAATATGGACTTGTTAAAATCAGCAACACGACCCCAACAAATAGCACTTACTGCATTTTAAATTCAACTCAGTGCTCGTGTAAGGGTCATGTTGGTGATAAATATTTGAGCTCCAGATTGGATTTTGGGATAGTTCATCCAGGCCTTGCCACTGCAGAACAAATCACAACCAAGACAACCCCAAAGAGAAGCACTTATGAAGTCCAGAATCATGAGTGGCTCCATCTGAGGTGATCCGAGTTGGAAGCTCACAGCCATTTTCTCTGCTGTTCATTCAGTTGATATTGTCAAACAAAACTGCCCCAACAAGTAGCACTTACTGAAAAAAACACCAAGTCAATGCTAAAGTTAGGGTAATTGTACAGACTTACAAGAAAGTCTCTCTTTCTTGTTCTATCAATATGTTATCCAAGAAGATTGCCCTCTGAAATTACACAAATATGACCTCAAAAAATCACCAACACTACCCCAACAAATAGCACTTACTGCATTTTAAATTCAAGTCTGTGCTTGTGTAAGGGTGATGCTGGTGATACATATTTGAATTCCACATTGAATTTTAGGATAGTTCATTTAGACCGTTTGACTGCAGATCCCATCACAACCAAGACAACCCCAAAGAGAAGCACTTATGAAGTCCAGAATCATGAGTGGCTCCATCTGAAGTGATCCGAGTTGGAAGCTCACAGCCATTTTCTTTGCCATTCATTCAGTTGATATTGTCAAACAAAACTGCCCCCAACATTATACTGAAACAAGGCAGCAGTGAAATGGGTGACATCAAAAATAACTCTACCCATGACTTATCTTTGGGTCCAGGTGATCTTTTTGTAGCATCTTCTGTGGTGTGTCCAGCTACAGTGGATTTGCTTCCACAACCACGCCAATCTTATATTGGAGTGTAGCCCCTCCCAACATGCTCCACCTTCTTTTTCATGAAGTTTCAATGGCCCTGATGAAGGTTGGTAAAAGAAAGGACCACACCTCCACTAAGAGACAACCATCATCTTCAATTCATGCAGGTCTCTTAGTACTTGATGAGACCCCAATTGCTCATTTGACTGCCTTTCATTCACATATGGTACAGTTTAATTGCAAATGTATCACTCTCTTGAAACAACACAAACACAGTTGTTCTTTTAAAACTAAACATTTCGAAGCAGACCATATGATTGTATGCCTTTTGAATGTAGCCACCATAGAGAAATAGATCAAATATGGACTTGTTAAAATCAGCAACACGACCCCAACAAATAGCACTTACTGCATTTTAAATTCACCTCAGTGCTCGTGTAAGGGTCATGTTGGTGATAAATATTTGAGCTCCAGATTGGATTTTGGGATAGTTCATCCAGGCCTTGCCACTGCAGAACAAATCACAACCAAGACAACCCCAAAGAGAAGCACTTATGAAGTCCAGAATCATGAGTGGCTCCATCTGAGGTGATCCGAGTTGGAAGCTCACAGCCATTTTCTCTGCTGTTCATTCAGTTGATATTGTCAAACAAAACTGCCCCAACAAGTAGCACTTACTGAAAAAAACACCAAGTCAATGCTAAAGTTAGGGTAATTGTACAGACTTACAAGAAAGTCTCTCTTTCTTGTTCTATCAATATGTTATCCAAGAAGATTGCCCTCTGAAATTACACAAATATGACCTCAAAAAATCACCAACACTACCCCAACAAATAGCACTTACTGCATTTTAAATTCAAGTCTGTGCTTGTGTAAGGGTGATGCTGGTGATACATATTTGAATTCCACATTGAATTTTAGGATAGTTCATTTAGACCGTTTGACTGCAGATCCCATCACAACCAAGACAACCCCAAAGAGAAGCACTTATGAAGTCCAGAATCATGAGTGGCTCCATCTGAAGTGATCCGAGTTGGAAGCTCACAGCCATTTTCTTTGCTATTTATTCAGTTGATATTGTCAAACAAAACTGCCCCAACATCCTACTGAAATGGATGACATCAAAAATAACTCTACCCATGACTTATCTTTGGGTCCAGGTGATCTTTTTGTAGCATCTTCTGTGGTGTGTCCAGCTACAGTGGATTTGCTTCCACAACCACGCCAATCTTATATTGGAGTGTAGCCCCTCCCAACATGCTCCACCTTCTTTTTCATGAAGTTTCAATGGCCCTGATGAAGGTTGGTCAAAGAAAGGACCACACCTCCACTAAGAGACAACCATCATCTTCAATTCATGCAGGTCTCTTAGTACTTGATGAGACCCCAATTGCTCATTTGACTGCCTTTCATTCACATATGGTACAGTTTAATTGCAAATGTATCACTCTCTTGAAACAACGCAAACACAGTTGTTCTTTTAAAACTAAACATTTCGAAGCAGACCATATGATTGTATGCCTTTTGAATGTAGCCACCGTAGAGAAATAGATCAAATATGGACTTGTTAAAATCAGCAACACGACCCCAACAAATAGCACTTACTGCATTTTAAATTCACGTCAGTGCTCGTGTAAGGGTCATGTTGGTGATAAATATTTGAGCTCCAGGTTGGATTTTGGAATAGTTCATTCAGGCCTTGCCACTGCAGAACAAATCACAACCAAGACAACCCCAAAGAGAAGCACTTATGAAGTCCAGAATCATGAGTGGCTCCATCTGAGGTGATCCGAGTTGGAAGCTCACAGCCATTTTCTCTGCTGTTCATTCAGTTGATATTGTCAAACAAAACTGCCCCAACAAGTAGCACTTACTGAAAAAAACACCAAGTCAATGCTAAAGTTAGGGTAATTGTACAGACTTACAAGAAAGTCTCTCTTTCTTGTTCTATCAATATGTTATCCAAGAAGATTGCCCTCTGAAATTACACAAATATGACCTCAAAAAATCACCAACACTACCCCAACAAATAGCACTTACTGCATTTTAAATTCAAGTCTGTGCTTGTGTAAGGGTGATGCTGGTGATACATATTTGAATTCCACATTGAATTTTAGGATAGTTCATTTAGACCGTTTGACTGCAGATCCCATCACAACCAAGACAACCCCAAAGAGAAGCACTTATGAAGTCCAGAATCATGAGTGGCTCCATCTGAAGTGATCCGAGTTGGAAGCTCACAGCCATTTTCTTTGCCATTCATTCAGTTGATATTGTCAAACAAAACTGCCCCCAACATTATACTGAAACAAGGCAGCACTGAAATGGGTGACATCAAAAATAACTCTACCCATGACTTATCTTTGGGTCCAGGTGATCTTTTTGTAGCATCTTCTGTGGTGTGTCCAGCTACAGTGGATTTGCTTCCACAACCACGCCAATCTTATATTGGAGTGTAGCCCCTCCCAACATGCTCCACCTTCTTTTTCATGAAGTTTCAATGGCCCTGATGAAGGTTGGTAAAAGAAAGGACCACACCTCCACTAAGAGACAACCATCATCTTCAATTCATGCAGGTCTCTTAGTACTTGATGAGACCCCAATTGCTCATTTGACTGCCTTTCATTCACATATGGTACAGTTTAATTGCAAATGTATCACTCTCTTGAAACAACACAAACACAGTTGTTCTTTTAAAACTAAACATTTCGAAGCAGACCATATGATTGTATGCCTTTTGAATGTAGCCACCGTAGAGAAATAGATCAAATATGGACTTGTTAAAATCAGCAACACGACCCCAACAAATAGCACTTACTGCATTTTAAATTCACGTCAGTGCTCGTGTAAGGGTCATGTTGGTGATAAATATTTGAGCTCCAGATTGGATTTTGGGATAGTTCATTCAGGCCTTGCCACTGCAGAACAAATCACAACCAAGACAACCCCAAAGAGAAGCACTTATGAAGTCCAGAATCATGAGTGGCTCCATCTGAGGTGATCCGAGTTGGAAGCTCACAGCCATTTTCTCTGCTGTTCATTCAGTTGATATTGTCAAACAAAACTGCCCCAACAAGTAGCACTTACTGAAAAAAACACCAAGTCAATGCTAAAGTTAGGGTAATTGTACAGACTTACAAGAAAGTCTCTCTTTCTTGTTCTATCAATATGTTATCCAAGAAGATTGCCCTCTGAAATTACACAAATATGACCTCAAAAAATCACCAACATTACCCCAACAAATAGCACTTACTGCATTTTAAATTCAAGTCTGTGCTTGTGTAAGGGTGATGCTGGTGATACATATTTGAATTCCACATTGGATTTTAGGATAGTTCATTTAGACCGTTTGACTGCAGATCCCATCACAACCAAGACAACCCCAAAGAGAAGCACTTATGAAGTCCAGAATCATGAGTGGCTCCATCTGAGGTGATCCGAGTTGGAAGCTCACAGCCATTTTCTCTGCTGTTCATTCAGTTGATATTGTCAAACAAAACTGCCCCAACAAGTAGCACTTACTGAAAAAAACACCAAGTCAATGCTAAAGTTAGGGTAATTGTACAGACTTACAAGAAAGTCTCTCTTTCTTGTTCTATCAATATGTTATCCAAGAAGATTGCCCTCTGAAATTACACAAATATGACCTCAAAAAATCACCAACACGACCCCAACAAATAGCACTTACTGCATTTTAAATTCAAGTCTGTGCTTGTGTAAGGGTCATGTTGGTGATAAATATTTGAGCTCCAGATTGGATTTTGGGATAGTTCATTCAGGCCTTGCCACTGCAGAACAAATCACAACCAAGACAACCCCAAAGAGAAGCACTTATGAAGTCCAGAATCATGAGTGGCTCCATCTGAGGTGATCCGAGTTGGAAGCTCACAGCCATTTTCTCTGCTGTTCATTCAGTTGATATTGTCAAACAAAACTGCCCCAACAAGTAGCACTTACTGAAAAAAACACCAAGTCAATGCTAAAGTTAGGGTAATTGTACAGACTTACAAGAAAGTCTCTCTTTCTTGTTCTATCAATATGTTATCCAAGAAGATTGCCCTCTGAAATTACACAAATATGACCTCAAAAAATCACCAACATTACCCCAACAAATAGCACTTACTGCATTTTAAATTCAAGTCTGTGCTTGTGTAAGGGTGATGCTGGTGATACATATTTGAATTCCACATTGGATTTTAGGATAGTTCATTTAGACCGTTTGACTGCAGATCCCATCACAACCAAGACAACCCCAAAGAGAAGCACTTATGAAGTCCAGAATCATGAGTGGCTCCATCTGAGGTGATCCGAGTTGGAAGCTCACAGCCATTTTCTCTGCTGTTCATTCAGTTGATATTGTCAAACAAAACTGCCCCAACAAGTAGCACTTACTGAAAAAAACACCAAGTCAATGCTAAAGTTAGGGTAATTGTACAGACTTACAAGAAAGTCTCTCTTTCTTGTTCTATCAATATGTTATCCAAGAAGATTGCCCTCTGAAATTACACAAATATGACCTCAAAAAATCACCAACACTACCCCAACAAATAGCACTTACTGCATTTTAAATTCAAGTCTGTGCTTGTGTAAGGGTGATGCTGGTGATACATATTTGAATTCCACATTGAATTTTAGGATAGTTCATTTAGACTGTTTGACTGCAGATCCCATCACAACCAAGACAACCCCAAAGAGAAGCACTTATGAAGTCCAGAATCATGAGTGGCTCCATCTGAAGTGATCCGAGTTGGAAGCTCACAGCCATTTTCTTTGCCATTCATTCAGTTGATATTGTCAAACAAAACTGCCCCCAACATTATACTGAAACAAGGCAGCACTGAAATGGGTGACATCAAAAATAACTCTACCCATGACTTATCTTTGGGTCCAGGTGATCTTTTTGTAGCATCTTCTGTGGTGTGTCCAGCTACAGTGGATTTGCTTCCACAACCACGCCAATCTTATATTGGAGTGTAGCCCCTCCCAACATGCTCCACCTTCTTTTTCATGAAGTTTCAATGGCCCTGATGAAGGTTGGTAAAAGAAAGGACCACACCTCCACTAAGAGACAACCATCATCTTCAATTCATGCAGGTCTCTTAGTACTTGATGAGACCCCAATTGCTCATTTGACTGCCTTTCATTCACATATGGTACAGTTTAATTGCAAATGTATCACTCTCTTGAAACAACACAAACACAGTTGTTCTTTTAAAACTAAACATTTTGAAGCAGACCATATGATTGTATGCCTTTTGAATGTAGCCACCGTAGAGAAATAGATCAAATATGGACTTGTTAAAATCAGCAACACGACCCCAACAAATAGCACTTACTGCATTTTAAATTCACGTCAGTGCTCGTGTAAGGGTCATGTTGGTGATAAATATTTGAGCTCCAGATTGGATTTTGGGATAGTTCATTCAGGCCTTGCCACTGCAGAACAAATCACAACCAAGACAACCCCAAAGAGAAGCACTTATGAAGTCCAGAATCATGAGTGGCTCCATCTGAAGTGATCCGAGTTGGAAGCTCACAGCCATTTTCTTTGCCATTCATTCAGTTGATATTGTCAAACAAAACTGCCCCCAACATTATACTGAAACAAGGCAGCACTGAAATGGGTGACATCAAAAATAACTCTACCCATGACTTATCTTTGGGTCCAGGTGATCTTTTTGTAGCATCTTCTGTGGTGTGTCCAGCTACAGTGGATTTGCTTCCACAACCACGCCAATCTTATATTGGAGTGTAGCCCCTCCCAACATGCTCCACCTTCTTTTTCATGAAGTTTCAATGGCCCTGATGAAGGTTGGTAAAAGAAAGGACCACACCTCCACTAAGAGACAACCATCATCTTCAATTCATGCAGGTCTCTTAGTACTTGATGAGACCCCAATTGCTCATTTGACTGCCTTTCATTCACATATGGTACAGTTTAATTGCAAATGTATCACTCTCTTGAAACAACACAAACACAGTTGTTCTTTTAAAACTAAACATTTCGAAGCAGACCATATGATTGTATGCCTTTTGAATGTAGCCACCGTAGAGAAATAGATAAAATATGGACTTGTTAAAATCAGCAACACGACCCCAACAAATAGCACTTACTGCATTTTAAATTCACGTCAGTGCTCGTGTAAGGGTCATGTTGGTGATAAATATTTGAGCTCCAGATTGGATTTTGGGATAGTTCATTCAGGCCTTGCCACTGCAGAACAAATCACAACCAAGACAACCCCAAAGAGAAGCACTTATGAAGTCCAGAATCATGAGTGGCTCCATCTGAGGTGATCCGAGTTGGAAGCTCACAGCCATTTTCTCTGCTGTTCATTCAGTTGATATTGTCAAACAAAACTGCCCCAACAAGTAGCACTTACTGAAAAAAACACCAAGTCAATGCTAAAGTTAGGGTAATTGTACAGACTTACAAGAAAGTCTCTCTTTCTTGTTCTATCAATATGTTATCCAAGAAGATTGCCCTCTGAAATTACACAAATATGACCTCAAAAAATCACCAACATTACCCCAACAAATAGCACTTACTGCATTTTAAATTCAAGTCTGTGCTTGTGTAAGGGTGATGCTGGTGATACATATTTGAATTCCACATTGGATTTTGGGATAGTTCATTTAGACCGTTTGACTGCAGATCCCATCACAACCAAGACAACCCCAAAGAGAAGCACTTATGAAGTCCAGAATCATGAGTGGTTCCATCTGAAGTGATCCGAGTTGGAAGCTCACAGCCATTTTCTTTGCTATTTATTCAGTTGATATTGTCAAACAAAACTGCCCCAACATCCTACTGAAATGGATGACATCAAAAATAACTCTACCCATGACTTATCTTTGGGTCCAGGTGATCTTTTTGTAGCATCTTCTGTGGTGTGTCCAGCTACAGTGGATTTGCTTCCACAACCACGCCAATCTTATATTGGAGTGTAGCCACTCCCAACATGCTCCACCTTCTTTTTCATGAAGTTTCAATGGCCTTGATAAAGGTTGGTAAAAGAAAGGACCACACCTCCACTAAGAGACAACCATCATCTTCAATTCATGCAGGTCTCTTAGTACTTGATGAGACCCCAATTGCTCATTTGACTGCCTTTCATTCACATATGGTACAGTTTAATTGCAAATGTATCACTCTCTTGAAACAACGCAAACACAGTTGTTCTTTTAAAACTAAACATTTCGAAGCAGACCATATGATTGTATGCCTTTTGAATGTAGCCACCGTAGAGAAATAGATCAAATATGGACTTGTTAAAATCAGCAACACGACCCCAACAAATAGCACTTACTGCATTTTAAATTCACGTCAGTGCTCGTGTAAGGGTCATGTTGGTGATAAATATTTGAGCTCCAGATTGGATTTTGGGATAGTTCATTCAGGCCTTGCCACTGCAGAACAAATCACAACCAAGACAACCCCAAAGAGAAGCACTTATGAAGTCCAGAATCATGAGTGGCTCCATCTGAGGTGATCCGAGTTGGAAGCTCACAGCCATTTTCTCTGCTGTTCATTCAGTTGATATTGTCAAACAAAACTGCCCCAACAAGTAGCACTTACTGAAAAAAACACCAAGTCAATGCTAAAGTTAGGGTAATTGTACAAACTTACAAGAAAGCCTCTCTTTCTTGTTCTATCAATATGTTATCCAAGAAGATTGCCCTCTGAAATTACACAAATATGACCTCAAAAAATCACCAACACTACCCCAACAAATAGCACTTACTGCATTTTAAATTCAAGTCTGTGCTTGTGTAAGGGTGATGCTGGTGATACATATTTGAATTCCACATTGAATTTTAGGATAGTTCATTTAGACCGTTTGACTGCAGATCCTATCCCAACCAAGACAACCCCAAAGAGAAGCACTTATGAAGTCCAGAATCATGAGTGGCTCCATCTGAAGTGATCCGAGTTGGAAGGTCACAGCCATTTTCTTTGCCATTCATTCAGTTGATATTGTCAAACAAAACTGCCCCCAACATTATACTGAAACAAGGCAGCACTGAAATGGGTGACATCAAAAATAACTCTACCCATGACTTATCTTTGGGTCCAGGTGATCTTTTTGTAGCATCTTCTGTGGTGTGTCCAGCTACAGTGGATTTGCTTCCACAACCACGCCAATCTTATACTGGAGTGTAGCCCCTCCCAACATGCTCCACCTTCTTTTTCATGAAGTTTCAATGGCCCTGATGAAGGTTGGTAAAAGAAAGGACCACACCTCCACTAAGAGACAACCATCATCTTCAATTCATGCAGGTCTCTTAGTACTTGATGAGACCCCAATTGCTCATTTGACTGCCTTTCATTCACATATGGTACAGTTTAATTGCAAATGTATCACTCTCTTGAAACAACACAAACACAGTTGTTCTTTTAAAACTAAACATTTCGAAGCAGACCATATGATTGTATGCCTTTTGAATGTAGCCACCGTAGAGAAATAGATCAAATATGGACTTGTTAAAATCAGCAACACGACCCCAACAAATAGCACTTACTGCATTTTAAATTCACGTCAGTGCTCGTGTAAGGGTCATGTTGGTGATAAATATTTGAGCTCCAGATTGGATTTTGGGATAGTTCATTCAGGCCTTGCCACTGCAGAACAAATCACAACCAAGACAACCCCAAAGAGAAGCACTTATGAAGTCCAGAATCATGAGTGGCTCCATCTGAGGTGATCCGAGTTGGAAGCTCACAGCCATTTTCTCTGCTGTTCATTCAGTTGATATTGTCAAACAAAACTGCCCCAACAAGTAGCACTTACTGAAAAAAACACCAAGTCAATGCTAAAGTTAGGGTAATTGTACAGACTTACAAGAAAGTCTCTCTTTCTTGTTCTATCAATATGTTATCCAAGAAGATTGCCCTCTGAAATTACACAAATATGACCTCAAAAAATCACCAACACTACCCCAACAAATAGCACTTACTGCATTTTAAATTCAAGTCTGTGCTTGTGTAAGGGTGATGCTGGTGATACATATTTGAATTCCACATTGGATTTTGGGATAGTTCATTTAGACCGTTTGACTGCAGATCCCATCACAACCAAGACAACCCCAAAGAGAAGCACTTATGAAGTCCAGAATCATGAGTGGTTCCATCTGAAGTGATCCGAGTTGGAAGCTCACAGCCATTTTCTTTGCTATTTATTCAGTTGATATTGTCAAACAAAACTGCCCCAACATCCTACTGAAATGGATGACATCAAAAATAACTCTACCCATGACTTATCTTTGGGTCCAGGTGATCTTTTTGTAGCATCTTCTGTGGTGTGTCCAGCTACAGTGGATTTGCTTCCACAACCACGCCAATCTTATATTGGAGTGTAGCCCCTCCCAACATGCTCCACCTTCTTTTTCATGAAGTTTCAATGGCCCTGATGAAGGTTGGTAAAAGAAAGGACCACACCTCCACTAAGAGACAACCATCATCTTCAATTCATGCAGGTCTCTTAGTACTTGATGAGACCCCAATTGCTCATTTGACTGCCTTTCATTCACATATGGTACAGTTTAATTGCAAATGTATCACTCTCTTGAAACAACACAAACACAGTTGTTCTTTTAAAACTAAACATTTCGAAGCAGACCATATGATTGTATGCCTTTTGAATGTAGCCACCGTAGAGAAATAGATCAAATATGGACTTGTTAAAATCAGCAACACGACCCCAACAAATAGCACTTACTGCATTTTAAATTCACGTCAGTGCTCGTGTAAGGGTCATGTTGGTGATAAATATTTGAGCTCCAGATTGGATTTTGGGATAGTTCATTCAGGCCTTGCCACTGCAGAACAAATCACAACCAAGACAACCCCAAAGAGAAGCACTTATGAAGTCCAGAATCATGAGTGGCTCCATCTGAGGTGATCCGAGTTGGAAGCTCACAGCCATTTTCTCTGCTGTTCATTCAGTTGATATTGTCAAACAAAACTGCCCCAACAAGTAGCACTTACTGAAAAAAACACCAAGTCAATGCTAAAGTTAGGGTAATTGTACAGACTTACAAGAAAGTCTCTCTTTCTTGTTCTATCAATATGTTATCCAAGAAGATTGCCCTCTGAAATTACACAAATATGACCTCAAAAAATCACCAACACTACCCCAACAAATAGCACTTACTGCATTTTAAATTCAAGTCTGTGCTTGTGTAAGGGTGATGCTGGTGATACATATTTGAATTCCACATTGG
The DNA here is from genome assembly GCF_958295425.1 of Solea solea. Classification (NCBI taxonomy): domain Eukaryota; kingdom Metazoa; phylum Chordata; class Actinopteri; order Pleuronectiformes; family Soleidae; genus Solea; species Solea solea. Next base: position 21,893,537 of record NC_081152.1, on the reverse strand, counting down.
ATTTTGGGATAGTTCATTTAGACCGTTTGACTGCAGATCCCATCACAACCAAGACAACCCCAAAGAGAAGCACTTATGAAGTCCAGAATCATGAGTGGTTCCATCTGAAGTGATCCGAGTTGGAAGCTCACAGCCATTTTCTTTGCTATTTATTCAGTTGATATTGTCAAACAAAACTGCCCCAACATCCTACTGAAATGGATGACATCAAAAATAACTCTACCCATGACTTATCTTTGGGTCCAGGTGATCTTTTTGTAGCATCTTCTGTGGTGTGTCCAGCTACAGTGGATTTGCTTCCACAACCACGCCAATCTTATATTGGAGTGTAGCCCCTCCCAACATGCTCCACCTTCTTTTTCATGAAGTTTCAATGGCCCTGATGAAGGTTGGTAAAAGAAAGGACCACACCTCCACTAAGAGACAACCATCATCTTCAATTCATGCAGGTCTCTTAGTACTTGATGAGACCCCAATTGCTCATTTGACTGCCTTTCATTCACATATGGTACAGTTTAATTGCAAATGTATCACTCTCTTGAAACAACGCAAACACAGTTGTTCTTTTAAAACTAAACATTTCGAAGCAGACCATATGATTGTATGCCTTTTGAATGTAGCCACCGTAGAGAAATAGATCAAATATGGACTTGTTAAAATCAGCAACACGACCCCAACAAATAGCACTTACTGCATTTTAAATTCACGTCAGTGCTCGTGTAAGGGTCATGTTGGTGATAAATATTTGAGCTCCAGGTTGGATTTTGGAATAGTTCATTCAGGCCTTGCCACTGCAGAACAAATCACAACCAAGACAACCCCAAAGAGAAGCACTTATGAAGTCCAGAATCATGAGTGGCTCCATCTGAGGTGATCCGAGTTGGAAGCTCACAGCCATTTTCTCTGCTGTTCATTCAGTTGATATTGTCAAACAAAACTGCCCCAACAAGTAGCACTTACTGAAAAAAACACCAAGTCAATGCTAAAGTTAGGGTAATTGTACAGACTTACAAGAAAGTCTCTCTTTCTTGTTCTATCAATATGTTATCCAAGAAGATTGCCCTCTGAAATTACACAAATATGACCTCAAAAAATCACCAACACTACCCCAACAAATAGCACTTACTGCATTTTAAATTCAAGTCTGTGCTTGTGTAAGGGTGATGCTGGTGATACATATTTGAATTCCACATTGAATTTTAGGATAGTTCATTTAGACCGTTTGACTGCAGATCCCATCCCAACCAAGACAACCCCAAAGAGAAGCACTTATGAAGTCCAGAATCATGAGTGGCTCCATCTGAAGTGATCCGAGTTGGAAGCTCACAGCCATTTTCTTTGCCATTCATTCAGTTGATATTGTCAAACAAAACTGCCCCCAACATTATACTGAAACAAGGCAGCACTGAAATGGGTGACATCAAAAATAACTCTACCCATGACTTATCTTTGGGTCCAGGTGATCTTTTTGTAGCATCTTCTGTGGTGTGTCCAGCTACAGTGGATTTGCTTCCACAACCACGCCAATCTTATATTGGAGTGTAGCCCCTCCCAACATGCTCCACCTTCTTTTTCATGAAGTTTCAATGGCCCTGATGAAGGTTGGTAAAAGAAAGGACCACACCTCCACTAAGAGACAACCATCATCTTCAATTCATGCAGGTCTCTTAGTACTTGATGAGACCCCAATTGCTCATTTGACTGCCTTTCATTCACATATGGTACAGTTTAATTGCAAATGTATCACTCTCTTGAAACAACACAAACACAGTTGTTCTTTTAAAACTAAACATTTCGAAGCAGACCATATGATTGTATGCCTTTTGAATGTAGCCACCGTAGAGAAATAGATCAAATATGGACTTGTTAAAATCAGCAACACGACCCCAACAAATAGCACTTACTGCATTTTAAATTCACGTCAGTGCTCGTGTAAGGGTCATGTTGGTGATAAATATTTGAGCTCCAGATTGGATTTTGGGATAGTTCATTCAGGCCTTGCCACTGCAGAACAAATCACAACCAAGACAACCCCAAAGAGAAGCACTTATGAAGTCCAGAATCATGAGTGGCTCCATCTGAGGTGATCCGAGTTGGAAGCTCACAGCCATTTTCTCTGCTGTTCATTCAGTTGATATTGTCAAACAAAACTGCCCCAACAAGTAGCACTTACTGAAAAAAACACCAAGTCAATGCTAAAGTTAGGGTAATTGTACAGACTTACAAGAAAGTCTCTCTTTCTTGTTCTATCAATATGTTATCCAAGAAGATTGCCCTCTGAAATTACACAAATATGACCTCAAAAAAATCACCAACATTACCCCAACAAATAGCACTTACTGCATTTTAAATTCAAGTCTGTGCTTGTGTAAGGGTGATGCTGGTGATACATATTTGAATTCCACATTGGATTTAAGGATAGTTCATTTAGACCGTTTGACTGCAGATCCCATCACAACCAAGACAACCCCAAAGAGAAGCACTTATGAAGTCCAGAATCATGAGTGGTTCCATCTGAAGTGATCCGAGTTGGAAGCTCACAGCCATTTTCTTTGCTATTTATTCAGTTGATATTGTCAAACAAAACTGCCCCAACATCCTACTGAAATGGATGACATCAAAAATAACTCTACCCATGACTTATCTTTGGGTCCAGGTGATCTTTTTGTAGCATCTTCTGTGGTGTGTCCAGCTACAGTGGATTTGCTTCCACAACCACGCCAATCTTATATTGGAGTGTAGCCACTCCCAACATGCTCCACCTTCTTTTTCATGAAGTTTCAATGGCCTTGATAAAGGTTGGTAAAAGAAAGGACCACACCTCCACTAAGAGACAACCATCATCTTCAATTCATGCAGGTCTCTTAGTACTTGATGAGACCCCAATTGCTCATTTGACTGCCTTTCATTCACATATGGTACAGTTTAATTGCAAATGTATCACTCTCTTGAAACAACGCAAACACAGTTGTTCTTTTAAAACTAAACATTTCGAAGCAGACCATATGATTGTATGCCTTTTGAATGTAGCCACCGTAGAGAAATAGATCAAATATGGACTTGTTAAAATCAGCAACACGACCCCAACAAATAGCACTTACTGCATTTTAAATTCACGTCAGTGCTCGTGTAAGGGTCATGTTGGTGATAAATATTTGAGCTCCAGATTGGATTTTGGGATAGTTCATTCAGGCCTTGCCACTGCAGAACAAATCACAACCAAGACAACCCCAAAGAGAAGCACTTATGAAGTCCAGAATCATGAGTGGCTCCATCTGAGGTGATCCGAGTTGGAAGCTCACAGCCATTTTCTCTGCTGTTCATTCAGTTGATATTGTCAAACAAAACTGCCCCAACAAGTAGCACTTACTGAAAAAAACACCAAGTCAATGCTAAAGTTAGGGTAATTGTACAAACTTACAAGAAAGCCTCTCTTTCTTGTTCTATCAATATGTTATCCAAGAAGATTGCCCTCTGAAATTACACAAATATGACCTCAAAAAATCACCAACACTACCCCAACAAATAGCACTTACTGCATTTTAAATTCAAGTCTGTGCTTGTGTAAGGGTGATGCTGGTGATACATATTTGAATTCCACATTGAATTTTAGGATAGTTCATTTAGACCGTTTGACTGCAGATCCTATCCCAACCAAGACAACCCCAAAGAGAAGCACTTATGAAGTCCAGAATCATGAGTGGCTCCATCTGAAGTGATCCGAGTTGGAAGGTCACAGCCATTTTCTTTGCCATTCATTCAGTTGATATTGTCAAACAAAACTGCCCCCAACATTATACTGAAACAAGGCAGCACTGAAATGGGTGACATCAAAAATAACTCTACCCATGACTTATCTTTGGGTCCAGGTGATCTTTTTGTAGCATCTTCTGTGGTGTGTCCAGCTACAGTGGATTTGCTTCCACAACCACGCCAATCTTATACTGGAGTGTAGCCCCTCCCAACATGCTCCACCTTCTTTTTCATGAAGTTTCAATGGCCCTGATGAAGGTTGGTAAAAGAAAGGACCACACCTCCACTAAGAGACAACCATCATCTTCAATTCATGCAGGTCTCTTAGTACTTGATGAGACCCCAATTGCTCATTTGACTGCCTTTCATTCACATATGGTACAGTTTAATTGCAAATGTATCACTCTCTTGAAACAACACAAACACAGTTGTTCTTTTAAAACTAAACATTTCGAAGCAGACCATATGATTGTATGCCTTTTGAATGTAGCCACCGTAGAGAAATAGATCAAATATGGACTTGTTAAAATCAGCAACACGACCCCAACAAATAGCACTTACTGCATTTTAAATTCACGTCAGTGCTCGTGTAAGGGTCATGTTGGTGATAAATATTTGAGCTCCAGATTGGATTTTGGGATAGTTCATTCAGGCCTTGCCACTGCAGAACAAATCACAACCAAGACAACCCCAAAGAGAAGCACTTATGAAGTCCAGAATCATGAGTGGCTCCATCTGAGGTGATCCGAGTTGGAAGCTCACAGCCATTTTCTCTGCTGTTCATTCAGTTGATATTGTCAAACAAAACTGCCCCAACAAGTAGCACTTACTGAAAAAAACACCAAGTCAATGCTAAAGTTAGGGTAATTGTACAGACTTACAAGAAAGTCTCTCTTTCTTGTTCTATCAATATGTTATCCAAGAAGATTGCCCTCTGAAATTACACAAATATGACCTCAAAAAATCACCAACACTACCCCAACAAATAGCACTTACTGCATTTTAAATTCAAGTCTGTGCTTGTGTAAGGGTGATGCTGGTGATACATATTTGAATTCCACATTGGATTTTGGGATAGTTCATTTAGACCGTTTGACTGCAGATCCCATCACAACCAAGACAACCCCAAAGAGAAGCACTTATGAAGTCCAGAATCATGAGTGGTTCCATCTGAAGTGATCCGAGTTGGAAGCTCACAGCCATTTTCTTTGCTATTTATTCAGTTGATATTGTCAAACAAAACTGCCCCAACATCCTACTGAAATGGATGACATCAAAAATAACTCTACCCATGACTTATCTTTGGGTCCAGGTGATCTTTTTGTAGCATCTTCTGTGGTGTGTCCAGCTACAGTGGATTTGCTTCCACAACCACGCCAATCTTATATTGGAGTGTAGCCCCTCCCAACATGCTCCACCTTCTTTTTCATGAAGTTTCAATGGCCCTGATGAAGGTTGGTAAAAGAAAGGACCACACCTCCACTAAGAGACAACCATCATCTTCAATTCATGCAGGTCTCTTAGTACTTGATGAGACCCCAATTGCTCATTTGACTGCCTTTCATTCACATATGGTACAGTTTAATTGCAAATGTATCACTCTCTTGAAACAACACAAACACAGTTGTTCTTTTAAAACTAAACATTTCGAAGCAGACCATATGATTGTATGCCTTTTGAATGTAGCCACCGTAGAGAAATAGATCAAATATGGACTTGTTAAAATCAGCAACACGACCCCAACAAATAGCACTTACTGCATTTTAAATTCACGTCAGTGCTCGTGTAAGGGTCATGTTGGTGATAAATATTTGAGCTCCAGATTGGATTTTGGGATAGTTCATTCAGGCCTTGCCACTGCAGAACAAATCACAACCAAGACAACCCCAAAGAGAAGCACTTATGAAGTCCAGAATCATGAGTGGCTCCATCTGAGGTGATCCGAGTTGGAAGCTCACAGCCATTTTCTCTGCTGTTCATTCAGTTGATATTGTCAAACAAAACTGCCCCAACAAGTAGCACTTACTGAAAAAAACACCAAGTCAATGCTAAAGTTAGGGTAATTGTACAGACTTACAAGAAAGTCTCTCTTTCTTGTTCTATCAATATGTTATCCAAGAAGATTGCCCTCTGAAATTACACAAATATGACCTCAAAAAATCACCAACACTACCCCAACAAATAGCACTTACTGCATTTTAAATTCAAGTCTGTGCTTGTGTAAGGGTGATGCTGGTGATACATATTTGAATTCCACATTGGATTTTGGGATAGTTCATTTAGACCGTTTGACTGCAGATCCCATCACAACCAAGACAACCCCAAAGAGAAGCACTTATGAAGTCCAGAATCATGAGTGGTTCCATCTGAAGTGATCCGAGTTGGAAGCTCACAGCCATTTTCTTTGCTATTTATTCAGTTGATATTGTCAAACAAAACTGCCCCAACATCCTACTGAAATGGATGACATCAAAAATAACTCTACCCATGACTTATCTTTGGGTCCAGGTGATCTTTTTGTAGCATCTTCTGTGGTGTGTCCAGCTACAGTGGATTTGCTTCCACAACCACGCCAATCTTATATTGGAGTGTAGCCCCTCCCAACATGCTCCACCTTCTTTTTCATGAAGTTTCAATGGCCCTGATGAAGGTTGGTAAAAGAAAGGACCACACCTCCACTAAGAGACAACCATCATCTTCAATTCATGCAGGTCTCTTAGTACTTGATGAGACCCCAATTGCTCATTTGACTGCCTTTCATTCACATATGGTACAGTTTAATTGCAAATGTATCACTCTCTTGAAACAACGCAAACACAGTTGTTCTTTTAAAACTAAACATTTCGAAGCAGACCATATGATTGTATGCCTTTTGAATGTAGCCACCGTAGAGAAATAGATCAAATATGGACTTGTTAAAATCAGCAACACGACCCCAACAAATAGCACTTACTGCATTTTAAATTCACGTCAGTGCTCGTGTAAGGGTCATGTTGGTGATAAATATTTGAGCTCCAGGTTGGATTTTGGAATAGTTCATTCAGGCCTTGCCACTGCAGAACAAATCACAACCAAGACAACCCCAAAGAGAAGCACTTATGAAGTCCAGAATCATGAGTGGCTCCATCTGAGGTGATCCGAGTTGGAAGCTCACAGCCATTTTCTCTGCTGTTCATTCAGTTGATATTGTCAAACAAAACTGCCCCAACAAGTAGCACTTACTGAAAAAAACACCAAGTCAATGCTAAAGTTAGGGTAATTGTACAGACTTACAAGAAAGTCTCTCTTTCTTGTTCTATCAATATGTTATCCAAGAAGATTGCCCTCTGAAATTACACAAATATGACCTCAAAAAATCACCAACACTACCCCAACAAATAGCACTTACTGCATTTTAAATTCAAGTCTGTGCTTGTGTAAGGGTGATGCTGGTGATACATATTTGAATTCCACATTGAATTTTAGGATAGTTCATTTAGACCGTTTGACTGCAGATCCCATCCCAACCAAGACAACCCCAAAGAGAAGCACTTATGAAGTCCAGAATCATGAGTGGCTCCATCTGAAGTGATCCGAGTTGGAAGCTCACAGCCATTTTCTTTGCCATTCATTCAGTTGATATTGTCAAACAAAACTGCCCCCAACATTATACTGAAACAAGGCAGCACTGAAATGGGTGACATCAAAAATAACTCTACCCATGACTTATCTTTGGGTCCAGGTGATCTTTTTGTAGCATCTTCTGTGGTGTGTCCAGCTACAGTGGATTTGCTTCCACAACCACGCCAATCTTATATTGGAGTGTAGCCCCTCCCAACATGCTCCACCTTCTTTTTCATGAAGTTTCAATGGCCCTGATGAAGGTTGGTAAAAGAAAGGACCACACCTCCACTAAGAGACAACCATCATCTTCAATTCATGCAGGTCTCTTAGTACTTGATGAGACCCCAATTGCTCATTTGACTGCCTTTCATTCACATATGGTACAGTTTAATTGCAAATGTATCACTCTCTTGAAACAACACAAACACAGTTGTTCTTTTAAAACTAAACATTTCGAAGCAGACCATATGATTGTATGCCTTTTGAATGTAGCCACCGTAGAGAAATAGATCAAATATGGACTTGTTAAAATCAGCAACACGACCCCAACAAATAGCACTTACTGCATTTTAAATTCACGTCAGTGCTCGTGTAAGGGTCATGTTGGTGATAAATATTTGAGCTCCAGATTGGATTTTGGGATAGTTCATTCAGGCCTTGCCACTGCAGAACAAATCACAACCAAGACAACCCCAAAGAGAAGCACTTATGAAGTCCAGAATCATGAGTGGCTCCATCTGAGGTGATCCGAGTTGGAAGCTCACAGCCATTTTCTCTGCTGTTCATTCAGTTGATATTGTCAAACAAAACTGCCCCAACAAGTAGCACTTACTGAAAAAAACACCAAGTCAATGCTAAAGTTAGGGTAATTGTACAGACTTACAAGAAAGTCTCTCTTTCTTGTTCTATCAATATGTTATCCAAGAAGATTGCCCTCTGAAATTACACAAATATGACCTCAAAAAAATCACCAACATTACCCCAACAAATAGCACTTACTGCATTTTAAATTCAAGTCTGTGCTTGTGTAAGGGTGATGCTGGTGATACATATTTGAATTCCACATTGGATTTAAGGATAGTTCATTTAGACCGTTTGACTGCAGATCCCATCACAACCAAGACAACCCCAAAGAGAAGCACTTATGAAGTCCAGAATCATGAGTGGTTCCATCTGAAGTGATCCGAGTTGGAAGCTCACAGCCATTTTCTTTGCTATTTATTCAGTTGATATTGTCAAACAAAACTGCCCCAACATCCTACTGAAATGGATGACATCAAAAATAACTCTACCCATGACTTATCTTTGGGTCCAGGTGATCTTTTTGTAGCATCTTCTGTGGTGTGTCCAGCTACAGTGGATTTGCTTCCACAACCACGCCAATCTTATATTGGAGTGTAGCCACTCCCAACATGCTCCACCTTCTTTTTCATGAAGTTTCAATGGCCTTGATAAAGGTTGGTAAAAGAAAGGACCACACCTCCACTAAGAGACAACCATCATCTTCAATTCATGCAGGTCTCTTAGTACTTGATGAGACCCCAATTGCTCATTTGACTGCCTTTCATTCACATATGGTACAGTTTAATTGCAAATGTATCACTCTCTTGAAACAACGCAAACACAGTTGTTCTTTTAAAACTAAACATTTCGAAGCAGACCATATGATTGTATGCCTTTTGAATGTAGCCACCGTAGAGAAATAGATCAAATATGGACTTGTTAAAATCAGCAACACGACCCCAACAAATAGCACTTACTGCATTTTAAATTCACGTCAGTGCTCGTGTAAGGGTCATGTTGGTGATAAATATTTGAGCTCCAGATTGGATTTTGGGATAGTTCATTCAGGCCTTGCCACTGCAGAACAAATCACAACCAAGACAACCCCAAAGAGAAGCACTTATGAAGTCCAGAATCATGAGTGGCTCCATCTGAGGTGATCCGAGTTGGAAGCTCACAGCCATTTTCTCTGCTGTTCATTCAGTTGATATTGTCAAACAAAACTGCCCCAACAAGTAGCACTTACTGAAAAAAACACCAAGTCAATGCTAAAGTTAGGGTAATTGTACAAACTTACAAGAAAGCCTCTCTTTCTTGTTCTATCAATATGTTATCCAAGAAGATTGCCCTCTGAAATTACACAAATATGACCTCAAAAAATCACCAACACTACCCCAACAAATAGCACTTACTGCATTTTAAATTCAAGTCTGTGCTTGTGTAAGGGTGATGCTGGTGATACATATTTGAATTCCACATTGAATTTTAGGATAGTTCATTTAGACCGTTTGACTGCAGATCCCATCACAACCAAGACAACCCCAAAGAGAAGCACTTATGAAGTCCAGAATCATGAGTGGCTCCATCTGAAGTGATCCGAGTTGGAAGCTCACAGCCATTTTCTTTGCCATTCATTCAGTTGATATTGTCAAACAAAACTGCCCCCAACATTATACTGAAACAAGGCAGCACTGAAATGGGTGACATCAAAAATAACTCTACCCATGACTTATCTTTGGGTCCAGGTGATCTTTTTGTAGCATCTTCTGTGGTGTGTCCAGCTACAGTGGATTTGCTTCCACAACCACGCCAATCTTATATTGGAGTGTAGCCCCTCCCAACATGCTCCACCTTCTTTTTCATGAAGTTTCAATGGCCCTGATGAAGGTTGGTAAAAGAAAGGACCACACCTCCACTAAGAGACAACCATCATCTTCAATTCATGCAGGTCTCTTAGTACTTGATGAGACCCCAATTGCTCATTTGACTGCCTTTCATTCACATATGGTACAGTTTAATTGCAAATGTATCACTCTCTTGAAACAACACAAACACAGTTGTTCTTTTAAAACTAAACATTTCGAAGCAGACCATATGATTGTATGCCTTTTGAATGTAGCCACCGTAGAGAAATAGATCAAATATGGACTTGTTAAAATCAGCAACACGACCCCAACAAATAGCACTTACTGCATTTTAAATTCACGTCAGTGCTCGTGTAAGGGTCATGTTGGTGATAAATATTTGAGCTCCAGATTGGATTTTGGGATAGTTCATTCAGGCCTTGCCACTGCAGAACAAATCACAACCAAGACAACCCCAAAGAGAAGCACTTATGAAGTCCAGAATCATGAGTGGCTCCATCTGAGGTGATCCGAGTTGGAAGCTCACAGCCATTTTCTCTGCTGTTCATTCAGTTGATATTGTCAAACAAAACTGCCCCAACAAGTAGCACTTACTGAAAAAAACACCAAGTCAATGCTAAAGTTAGGGTAATTGTACAGACTTACAAGAAAGTCTCTCTTTCTTGTTCTATCAATATGTTATCCAAGAAGATTGCCCTCTGAAATTACACAAATATGACCTCAAAAAAATCACCAACATTACCCCAACAAATAGCACTTACTGCATTTTAAATTCAAGTCTGTGCTTGTGTAAGGGTGATGCTGGTGATACATATTTGAATTCCACATTGGATTTAAGGATAGTTCATTTAGACCGTTTGACTGCAGATCCCATCACAACCAAGACAACCCCAAAGAGAAGCACTTATGAAGTCCAGAATCATGAGTGGTTCCATCTGAAGTGATCCGAGTTGGAAGCTCACAGCCATTTTCTTTGCTATTTATTCAGTTGATATTGTCAAACAAAACTGCCCCAACATCCTACTGAAATGGATGACATCAAAAATAACTCTACCCATGACTTATCTTTGGGTCCAGGTGATCTTTTTGTAGCATCTTCTGTGGTGTGTCCAGCTACAGTGGATTTGCTTCCACAACCACGCCAATCTTATATTGGAGTGTAGCCACTCCCAACATGCTCCACCTTCTTTTTCATGAAGTTTCAATGGCCTTGATAAAGGTTGGTAAAAGAAAGGACCACACCTCCACTAAGAGACAACCATCATCTTCAATTCATGCAGGTCTCTTAGTACTTGATGAGACCCCAATTGCTCATTTGACTGCCTTTCATTCACATATGGTACAGTTTAATTGCAAATGTATCACTCTCTTGAAACAACGCAAACACAGTTGTTCTTTTAAAACTAAACATTTCGAAGCAGACCATATGATTGTATGCCTTTTGAATGTAGCCACCGTAGAGAAATAGATCAAATATGGACTTGTTAAAATCAGCAACACGACCCCAACAAATAGCACTTACTGCATTTTAAATTCACGTCAGTGCTCGTGTAAGGGTCATGTTGGTGATAAATATTTGAGCTCCAGATTCGATTTTGGGATAGTTCATTCAGGCCTTGCCACTGCAGAACAAATCACAACCAAGACAACCCCAAAGAGAAGCACTTATGAAGTCCAGAATCATGAGTGGCTCCATCTGAGGTGATCCGAGTTGGAAGCTCACAGCCATTTTCTCTGCTGTTCATTCAGTTGATATTGTCAAACAAAACTGCCCCAACAAGTAGCACTTACTGAAAAAAACACCAAGTCAATGCTAAAGTTAGGGTAATTGTACAAACTTACAAGAAAGCCTCTCTTTCTTGTTCTATCAATATGTTATCCAAGAAGATTGCCCTCTGAAATTACACAAATATGACCTCAAAAAATCACCAACACTACCCCAACAAATAGCACTTACTGCATTTTAAATTCAAGTCTGTGCTTGTGTAAGGGTGATGCTGGTGATACATATTTGAATTCCACATTGAATTTTAGGATAGTTCATTTAGACCGTTTGACTGCAGATCCCATCACAACCAAGACAACCCCAAAGAGAAGCACTTATGAAGTCCAGAATCATGAGTGGCTCCATCTGAAGTGATCCGAGTTGGAAGCTCACAGCCATTTTCTTTGCCATTCATTCAGTTGATATTGTCAAACAAAACTGCCCCCAACATTATACTGAAACAAGGCAGCACTGAAATGGGTGACATCAAAAATAACTCTACCCATGACTTATCTTTGGGTCCAGGTGATCTTTTTGTAGCATCTTCTGTGGTGTGTCCAGCTACAGTGGATTTGCTTCCACAACCACGCCAATCTTATATTGGAGTGTAGCCCCTCCCAACATGCTCCACCTTCTTTTTCATGAAGTTTCAATGGCCCTGATGAAGGTTGGTAAAAGAAAGGACCACACCTCCACTAAGAGACAACCATCATCTTCAATTCATGCAGGTCTCTTAGTACTTGATGAGACCCCAATTGCTCATTTGACTGCCTTTCATTCACATATGGTACAGTTTAATTGCAAATGTATCACTCTCTTGAAACAACACAAACACAGTTGTTCTTTTAAAACTAAACATTTCGAAGCAGACCATATGATTGTATGCCTTTTGAATGTAGCCACCGTAGAGAAATAGATCAAATATGGACTTGTTAAAATCAGCAACACGACCCTAACAAATAGCACTTACTGCATTTTAAATTCACGTCAGTGCTCGTGTAAGGGTCATGTTGGTGATAAATATTTGAGCTCCAGATTGGATTTTGGGATAGTTCATTCAGGCCTTGCCACTGCAGAACAAATCACAACCAAGACAACCCCAAAGAGAAGCACTTATGAAGTCCAGAATCATGAGTGGCTCCATCTGAGGTGATCCGAGTTGGAAGCTCACAGCCATTTTCTCTGCTGTTCATTCAGTTGATATTGTCAAACAAAACTGCCCCAACAAGTAGCACTTACTGAAAAAAACACCAAGTCAATGCTAAAGTTAGGGTAATTGTACAGACTTACAAGAAAGTCTCTCTTTCTTGTTCTATCAATATGTTATCCAAGAAGATTGCCCTCTGAAATTACACAAATATGACCTCAAAAAATCACCAACATTACCCCAACAAATAGCACTTACTGCATTTTAAATTCAAGTCTGTGCTTGTGTAAGGGTGATGCTGGTGATACATATTTGAATTCCACATTGGATTTAAGGATAGTTCATTTAGACCGTTTGACTGCAGATCCCATCACAACCAAGACAACCCCAAAGAGAAGCACTTATGAAGTCCAGAATCATGAGTGGTTCCATCTGAAGTGATCCGAGTTGGAAGCTCACAGCCATTTTCTTTGCTATTTATTCAGTTGATATTGTCAAACAAAACTGCCCCAACATCCTACTGAAATGGATGACATCAAAAATAACTCTACCCATGACTTATCTTTGGGTCCAGGTGATCTTTTTGTAGCATCTTCTGTGGTGTGTCCAGCTACAGTGGATTTGCTTCCACAACCACGCCAATCTTATATTGGAGTGTAGCCACTCCCAACATGCTCCACCTTCTTTTTCATGAAGTTTCAATGGCCTTGATAAAGGTTGGTAAAAGAAAGGACCACACCTCCACTAAGAGACAACCATCATCTTCAATTCATGCAGGTCTCTTAGTACTTGATGAGACCCCAATTGCTCATTTGACTGCCTTTCATTCACATATGGTACAGTTTAATTGCAAATGTATCACTCTCTTGAAACAACGCAAACACAGTTGTTCTTTTAAAACTAAACATTTCGAAGCAGACCATATGATTGTATGCCTTTTGAATGTAGCCACCGTAGAGAAATAGATCAAATATGGACTTGTTAAAATCAGCAACACGACCCCAACAAATAGCACTTACTGCATTTTAAATTCACGTCAGTGCTCGTGTAAGGGTCATGTTGGTGATAAATATTTGAGCTCCAGATTGGATTTTGGGATAGTTCATTCAGGCCTTGCCACTGCAGAACAAATCACAACCAAGACAACCCCAAAGAGAAGCACTTATGAAGTCCAGAATCATGAGTGGCTCCATCTGAGGTGATCCGAGTTGGAAGCTCACAGCCATTTTCTCTGCTGTTCATTCAGTTGATATTGTCAAACAAAACTGCCCCAACAAGTAGCACTTACTGAAAAAAACACCAAGTCAATGCTAAAGTTAGGGTAATTGTACAAACTTACAAGAAAGCCTCTCTTTCTTGTTCTATCAATATGTTATCCAAGAAGATTGCCCTCTGAAATTACACAAATATGACCTCAAAAAATCACCAACACTACCCCAACAAATAGCACTTACTGCATTTTAAATTCAAGTCTGTGCTTGTGTAAGGGTGATGCTGGTGATACATATTTGAATTCCACATTGAATTTTAGGATAGTTCATTTAGACCGTTTGACTGCAGATCCCATCACAACCAAGACAACCCCAAAGAGAAGCACTTATGAAGTCCAGAATCATGAGTGGCTCCATCTGAAGTGATCCGAGTTGGAAGCTCACAGCCATTTTCTTTGCCATTCATTCAGTTGATATTGTCAAACAAAACTGCCCCCAACATTATACTGAAACAAGGCAGCACTGAAATGGGTGACATCAAAAATAACTCTACCCATGACTTATCTTTGGGTCCAGGTGATCTTTTTGTAGCATCTTCTGTGGTGTGTCCAGCTACAGTGGATTTGCTTCCACAACCACGCCAATCTTATATTGGAGTGTAGCCCCTCCCAACATGCTCCACCTTCTTTTTCATGAAGTTTCAATGGCCCTGATGAAGGTTGGTAAAAGAAAGGACCACACCTCCACTAAGAGACAACCATCATCTTCAATTCATGCAGGTCTCTTAGTACTTGATGAGACCCCAATTGCTCATTTGACTGCCTTTCATTCACATATGGTACAGTTTAATTGCAAATGTATCACTCTCTTGAAACAACACAAACACAGTTGTTCTTTTAAAACTAAACATTTCGAAGCAGACCATATGATTGTATGCCTTTTGAATGTAGCCACCGTAGAGAAATAGATCAAATATGGACTTGTTAAAATCAGCAACACGACCCCAACAAATAGCACTTACTGCATTTTAAATTCACGTCAGTGCTCGTGTAAGGGTCATGTTGGTGATAAATATTTGAGCTCCAGATTGGATTTTGGGATAGTTCATTCAGGCCTTGCCACTGCAGAACAAATCACAACCAAGACAACCCCAAAGAGAAGCACTTATGAAGTCCAGAATCATGAGTGGCTCCATCTGAGGTGATCCGAGTTGGAAGCTCACAGCCATTTTCTCTGCTGTTCATTCAGTTGATATTGTCAAACAAAACTGCCCCAACAAGTAGCACTTACTGAAAAAAACACCAAGTCAATGCTAAAGTTAGGGTAATTGTACAGACTTACAAGAAAGTCTCTCTTTCTTGTTCTATCAATATGTTATCCAAGAAGATTGCCCTCTGAAATTACACAAATATGACCTCAAAAAATCACCAACACTACCCCAACAAATAGCACTTACTGCATTTTAAATTCAAGTCTGTGCTTGTGTAAGGGTGATGCTGGTGATACATATTTGAATTCCACATTGGATTTTAGGATAGTTCATTTAGACCGTTTGACTGCAGATCCCATCACAACCAAGACAACCCCAAAGAGAAGCACTTATGAAGTCCAGAATCATGAGTGGCTCCATCTGAAGTGATCCGAGTTGGAAGCTCACAGCCATTTTCTTTGCCATTCATTCAGTTGATATTGTCAAACAAAACTGCCCCCAACATTATACTGAAACAAGGCAGCACTGAAATGGGTGACATCAAAAATAACTCTACCCATGACTTATCTTTGGGTCCAGGTGATCTTTTTGTAGCATCTTCTGTGGTGTGTCCAGCTACAGTGGATTTGCTTCCACAACCACGCCAATCTTATATTGGAGTGTAGCCCCTCCCAACATGCTCCACCTTCTTTTTCATGAAGTTTCAATGGCCCTGATGAAGGTTGGTAAAAGAAAGGACCACACCTCCACTAAGAGACAACCATCATCTTCAATTCATGCAGGTCTCTTAGTACTTGATGAGACCCCAATTGCTCATTTGACTGCCTTTCATTCACATATGGTACAGTTTAATTGCAAATGTATCACTCTCTTGAAACAACACAAACACAGTTGTTCTTTTAAAACTAAACATTTCGAAGCAGACCATATGATTGTATGCCTTTTGAATGTAGCCACCGTAGAGAAATAGATCAAATATGGACTTGTTAAAATCAGCAACACGACCCCAACAAATAGCACTTACTGCATTTTAAATTCACGTCAGTGCTCGTGTAAGGGTCATGTTGGTGATAAATATTTGAGCTCCAGATTGGATTTTGGGATAGTTCATTCAGGCCTTGCCACTGCAGAACAAATCACAACCAAGACAACCCCAAAGAGAAGCACTTATGAAGTCCAGAATCATGAGTGGCTCCATCTGAGGTGATCCGAGTTGGAAGCTCACAGCCATTTTCTCTGCTGTTCATTCAGTTGATATTGTCAAACAAAACTGCCCCAACAAGTAGCACTTACTGAAAAAAACACCAAGTCAATGCTAAAGTTAGGGTAATTGTACAGACTTACAAGAAAGTCTCTCTTTCTTGTTCTATCAATATGTTATCCAAGAAGATTGCCCTCTGAAATTACACAAATATGACCTCAAAAAATCACCAACATTAGATAGATAGATAGATAGATAGATACTTTATTCATCTCACAGAGAAATTCACAGTTCAGCAGCTCCAGAATATGTTACACGATAGAAACATAAGAGGCATGCAGGTCTATGTACAGTCTAAATATAAACTGAAACATATGTATAAAAAGGAAAAAAGTAAAAATATATAAAAAATATAAAGGCGTTGTAGAATGAGATGTACATGTGTGCTTGCGTGTATGTGTCATGTATGATGCAGGTTGAAGAGTCTGATGGCATGGGGGAGGAATGATCTCCTCAGTCTTTCTGTGGAGCAGGACATTGACAGCAGTCTGTCACTGAAGCTGCTCCTCTGTCTGTGTATGGTGCTGTGTAGTGGATGGTGTGGATTGTCTATGATGGACAGGAGCCTGTTGAGTGTGCGTCGCTCAGCTATCGATGTCAGACTGTCCAGTTATGTGCCTACAACAGAGCCTGCCTTCCTTATTAGTTTGTCCATGCGTGAAGCGTCCTTCTTCTTTAGGCTGCCCCCCCAGCACACCACTGTGTACAGGAGGGCACTCGCTACCACAGACTGGTAGAAGGTCTGTAGCAGCTTCCTGCAGACGTTGAAGGATGCCAGCCTTCTAAGGAAGTACAGGCGACTCTGTCCTTTCCTGCACAGAGCATCTGTGTTGGTGGTCCAGTCCAGCCTGTCATCCAGCTGTACTCCCAGGTATTTGTAGGTGTGCACCACCTCCACACAGTCCCCCTTGATAAGAACTGGTTCTGGGTGCACCCTGGATCTCCGGAAATCCACAACCATCTCCCTGGTCTTGGTGGTGTTTAGGAGCAGATGATTGTTGTCACACCATTTGACGAAGTCCTGGATGAGCTCCCTGTACTCATCCTCGTTTCCGCTCCTGATACAGCCAACAATGGCTGTGTCGTCCGCAAATTTCTGCACATGGCAGAGCTCTGAGTTGTGCTGAAAGTCAGACGTGTACAGGGTAAACAAGACAGGAGAGAGCACAG
Organism: Solea solea; assembly: GCF_958295425.1. NCBI lineage: Eukaryota > Metazoa > Chordata > Actinopteri > Pleuronectiformes > Soleidae > Solea > Solea solea. The sequence goes on along the minus strand of NC_081152.1, from coordinate 21,875,769 downwards.
TCCCCTGCGGCGCCCCCGTGTTGCTGACCACCATGTCAGACCTGCATTCCCCCAGTCTCACATACTGGGGTCGGCCGGTCAGGTAGTCACTTATCCAGGCAACTAGGTGTGAACCCACTCCCATCCCGGACAGCTTGTCCCTCAGGAGCAGAGGCTGGATGGTGTTGAAGGCGCTGGAGAAATCCAAGAATGTAATTCTCACAGCACCGCTGCCTCTGTCCAGGTGAGAGAGAGATCGATGTTGCAGGAAGATGATGGCATCTTCCACTCCCACCTTTTCCCGGTAAGCAAACTGTAGGGGGTCAAGGGCATGGCAGGTCTGTGGCCTGAGGTGATGAAGCACCAGTCGTTCCATGGTCTTCATCACGTGCGACGTCAGGGCCACAGGTCTGAAGTCGTTCATCTCTCCAGGATGGGGTTTCTTTGGGACTGGGATGATGCACGATGTCTTCCACTGCTGGGGAACCTTCCCCAGTCCCAGGCTCAGGTTGAAGATGTGCTGAAGGGGGTGGCCCAGTTCCCGCGCGCAGGCCTTCAGCAGTCGAGGTGACACTCCATCTGGACCTGCAGCTTTGTTAGGACGCAGCCTCCTCAGCTCTCCATAAACCTGAGCTGCCGTGATCGTGGGTGGTGTGGTGGGGGGTTGGGAGTTGTCCTCATCTGTGTTAGTGGAGGCTTGTGTGAGTTGGGGGGTGAGGTGAGGGGTGAGGGCATCAGCATTCAGATGTGTGCATGGGATGGGGTGATCAAACCTGTTAAAGAACTGGTTTAACTGGTTTGCCCTACCCACATCGCTCTCCATGGGGGGTTTTCTCTTGGAGCTGCAGCCAGTGATTGTCTTCATGCCCTCCCACACCTCCCTCATGTTGTTTTCCTGCATCTTTTGTTCTATCTTCCTCCTGTACTGCTCCTTCGCCTCTCTGAGCTGGACTCTGAGTTCCTTCTGTATCCGCTTGAGCTCCTGGGTGTCACCATCCTTGAAGGCCATCTTTTTCTGGTTCAGAAGACCCTTGATGTTGCTTGTAATCCAGGGCTTGTTGTTAGCAAAGCAGCGTACAGTTCTTACAGGAACAACAACGTCCATACAGAAGTTGATATACTCAGTTGTGCAGTCAACCACCGCCTCAATGTTCTCATTGTGGGATCCATGCAAAGCATCCCAGTCTGTGGTCTCAAAGCAGTCCTGTAGGGCCAGTTCAGCCTCAGGAGACCACTTCCTGAATGAGCGTGTGACTGTAGGCAGCCTCCTCACTCTTTGGATGTAGTGGGGTTTTAACAGGACCAGATTGTGATCAGCTTTCCCCAGTGCAGGCAGAGGGGTGGCTGTGTATGCATCCTTCACGTTTGCATACATCAGATCTAAAGTCCTATTCCCCCTGGTGTTACAGTCCACGTACTGGTGGAAAGCAGTCAGTGTTTTGTCCAGAGTTACATGATTAAAGTCCCCAGAGATTAACACAAGAGCCTCTGGATGCTGTGTTTGTAGTTTAGCCACAGCGCTGTGGATGACGTCACACGCAGCCTCCGCGTCCGCGCGTGGAGGAATGTAAACAATGACAACAATGGCGTGGCTGAACTCTCTGGGCAGGTAATATGGTCTTAAACTTACCGCCAGGAGTTCAACGTCCCTGCAGCAGGTGGAGATTTTAATCCTCACATGTCCAGAATTGCACCAGCGTTTGTTTACATACAGCGCGAGTCCCCCTCCTTTGCGCTTTCCACAGGCTCTTGTGTCTCTGTCCGCTCTGACTGTGCTGAACTCCGGTAGCTCCACGTTAGCGTCTGGGATGCTGTCCGTTAGCCACGTTTCAGTTAGGCACAGTAAACTGCACTCCCTGTAGAGCTTGATGTTCTTTGTCAGCGCAGCCAGTTCGTCGATCTTGTTTGGTAGTGAGTTCACGTTCCCCATGATCATAGAAGGTACCGGAGGCTTGAATCTCCACTTCTTAGCTAGCCGCCTAGCTTTTAGCCTAGCGCCGGCTCTGCAGCCTCGGTACGGCTTCCTCACGTCCACAGGTAAACACGGAGCCACACCGATGCGGGACTTTGCTCTCAGAATGTGCAAAAAGTTGCTCGAATACACGAGTCTCGGCGTAGAATAATCTGTATCCATGGGATATACTAATAATAGTTTCAGTAGAAACCAAGAAAAATACCTTCAAGGTAGAATAAGGAAAATTAAAAGTGAAACACTCGGAGCTGCTAGAAAGGCTGCCACTCGCGTCGGCGCCGGAAGTTCTTACCCCAACAAATAGCACTTACTGCATTTTAAATTCAAGTCTGTGCTTGTGTAAGGGTGATGCTGGTGATACATATTTGAATTCAACATTGGATTTTAGGATAGTTCATTTAGACCGTTTGACTGCAGATCCCATCACAACCAAGACAACCCCAAAGAGAAGCACTTATGAAGTCCAGAATCATGAGTGGTTCCATCTGAAGTGATCCGAGTTGGAAGCTCACAGCCATTTTCTTTGCTATTTATTCAGTTGATATTGTCAAACAAAACTGCCCCAACATCCTACTGAAATGGATGACATCAAAAATAACTCTACCCATGACTTATCTTTGGGTCCAGGTGATCTTTTTGTAGCATCTTCTGTGGTGTGTCCAGCTACAGTGGATTTGCTTCCACAACCACGCCAATCTTATATTGGAGTGTAGCCACTCCCAACATGCTCCACCTTCTTTTTCATGAAGTTTCAATGGCCTTGATAAAGGTTGGTAAAAGAAAGGACCACACCTCCACTAAGAGACAACCATCATCTTCAATTCATGCAGGTCTCTTAGTACTTGATGAGACCCCAATTGCTCATTTGACTGCCTTTCATTCACATATGGTACAGTTTAATTGCAAATGTATCACTCTCTTGAAACAACGCAAACACAGTTGTTCTTTTAAAACTAAACATTTCGAAGTAGACCATATGATTGTATGCCTTTTGAATGTAGCCACCGTAGAGAAATAGATCAAATATGGACTTGTTAAAATCAGCAACACGACCCCAACAAATAGCACTTACTGCATTTTAAATTCACGTCAGTGCTCGTGTAAGGGTCATGTTGGTGATAAATATTTGAGCTCCAGATCGGATTTTGGGATAGTTCATTCAGGCCTTGCCACTGCAGAACAAATCACAACCAAGACAACCCCAAAGAGAAGCACTTATGAAGTCCAGAATCATGAGTGGCTCCATCTGAGGTGATCCGAGTTGGAAGCTCACAGCCATTTTCTCTGCTGTTCATTCAGTTGATATTGTCAAACAAAACTGCCCCAACAAGTAGCACTTACTGAAAAAAACACCAAGTCAATGCTAAAGTTAGGGTAATTGTACAGACTTACAAGAAAGTCTCTCTTTCTTGTTCTATCAATATGTTATCCAAGAAGATTGCCCTCTGAAATTACACAAATATGACCTCAAAAAATCACCAACACTACCCCAACAAATAGCACTTACTGCATTTTAAATTCAAGTCTGTGCTTGTGTAAGGGTGATGCTGGTGATACATATTTGAATTCCACATTGGATTTTAGGATAGTTCATTTAGACCGTTTGACTGCAGATCCCATCACAACCAAGACAACCCCAAAGAGAAGCACTTATGAAGTCCAGAATCATGAGTGGTTCCATCTGAAGTGATCCGAGTTGGAAGCTCACAGCCATTTTCTTTGCTATTTATTCAGCTGATATTGTCAAACAAAACTGCCCCAACAAGTAGCACTTACTGAAAAAAACACCAAGTCAATGCTAAAGTTAGGGTAATTGTACAGACTTACAAGAAAGTCTCTCTTTCTTGTTCTATCAATATGTTATCCAAGAAGATTGCCCTCTGAAATTACACAAATATGACCTCAAAAAATCACCAACACTACCCCAACAAATAGCACTTACTGCATTTTAAATTCACGTCAGTGCTCGTGTAAGGGTCATGTTGGTGATAAATATTTGAGCTCCAGATTGGATTTTGGGATAGTTCATTCAGGCCTTGCCACTGCAGAACAAATCACAACCAAGACAACCCCAAAGAGAAGCACTTATGAAGTCCAGAATCATGAGTGGCTCCATCTGAGGTGATCCGAGTTGGAAGCTCACAGCCATTTTCTCTGCTGTTCATTCAGTTGATATTGTCAAACAAAACTGCCCCAACAAGTAGCACTTACTGAAAAAAACACCAAGTCAATGCTAAAGTTAGGGTAATTGTACAGACTTACAAGAAAGCCTCTCTTTCTTGTTCTATCAATATGTTATCCAAGAAGATTGCCCTCTGAAATTACACAAATATGACCTCAAAAAATCACCAACACTACCCCAACAAATAGCACTAACTGCATTTTAAATTCAAGTCTGTGCTTGTGTAAGGGTGATGCTGGTGATACATATTTGAATTCCACATTGGATTTTGGGATAGTTCATTCAGGCCTTGCCACTGCAGAACAAATCACAACCAAGACAACCCCAAAGAGAAGCACTTATGAAGTCCAGAATCATGAGTGGCTCCATCTGAGGTGATCCGAGTTGGAAGCTCACAGCCATTTTCTCTGCTGTTCATTCAGTTGATATTGTCAAACAAAACTGCCCCAACAAGTAGCACTTACTGAAAAAAACACCAAGTCAATGCTAAAGTTAGGGTAATTGTACAGACTTACAAGAAAGCCTCTCTTTCTTGTTCTATCAATATGTTATCCAAGAAGATTGCCCTCTGAAATTACACAAATATGACCTCAAAAAATCACCAACACTACCCCAACAAATAGCACTTACTGCATTTTAAATTCAAGTCTGTGCTTGTGTAAGGGTGATGCTGGTGATACATATTTGAATTCCACATTGGATTTTAGGATAGTTCATTTAGACCGTTTGACTGCAGATCCCATCACAACCAAGACAACCCCAAAGAGAAGCACTTATGAAGTCCAGAATCATGAGTGGCTCCATCTGAAGTGATCCGAGTTGGAAGCTCACAGCCATTTTCTTTGCCATTCATTCAGTTGATATTGTCAAACAAAACTGCCCCCAACATTATACTGAAACAAGGCAGCACTGAAATGGGTGACATCAAAAATAACTCTACCCATGACTTATCTTTGGGTCCAGGTGATCTTTTTGTAGCATCTTCTGTGGTGTGTCCAGCTACAGTGGATTTGCTTCCACAACCACGCCAATCTTATATTGGAGTGTAGCCCCTCCCAACATGCTCCACCTTCTTTTTCATGAAGTTTCTTTGGCCTTGATAAAGGTTGGTAAAAGAAAGGACCACACCTCCACTAAGAGACAACCATCATCTTCAATTCATGCAGGTCTCTTAGTACTTGATGAGACCCCAATTGCTCATTTGACTGCCTTTCATTCACATATGGTACAGTTTAATTGCAAATGTATCACTCTCTTGAAACAACACAAACACAGTTGTTCTTTTAAAACTAAACATTTCGAAGCAGACCATATGATTGTATGCCTTTTGAATGTAGCCACCGTAGAGAAATAGATCAAATATGGACTTGTTAAAATCAGCAACACGACCCCAACAAATAGCACTTACTGCATTTTAAATTCACGTCAGTGCTCGTGTAAGGGTCATGTTGGTGATAAATATTTGAGCTCCAGATTGGATTTTGGGATAGTTCATTCAGGCCTTGCCACTGCAGAACAAATCACAACCAAGACAACCCCAAAGAGAAGCACTTATGAAGTCCAGAATCATGAGTGGCTCCATCTGAGGTGATCCGAGTTGGAAGCTCACAGCCATTTTCTCTGCTGTTCATTCAGTTGATATTGTCAAACAAAACTGCCCCAACAAGTAGCACTTACTGAAAAAAACACCAAGTCAATGCTAAAGTTAGGGTAATTGTACAGACTTACAAGAAAGCCTCTCTTTCTTGTTCTATCAATATGTTATCCAAGAAGATTGCCCTCTGAAATTACACAAATATGACCTCAAAAAATCACCAACACTACCCCAACAAATAGCACTAACTGCATTTTAAATTCAAGTCTGTGCTTGTGTAAGGGTGATGCTGGTGATACATATTTGAATTCCACATTGGATTTTAGGATAGTTCATTTAGACCTTTTGACTGCAGAACAAATCACAACCAAGACAACCACAAAGAGAAGCACTTATGAAGTCCAGAATCATGAGTGGTTCCATCTGAAGTGATCCGAGTTGGAAGCTCACAGCCATTTTCTTTGCTATTTATTCAGTTGATATTGTCAAACAAAACTGCCCCAACATCCTACTGAAATGGATGACATCAAAAATAACTCTACCCATGACTTATCTTTGGGTCCAGGTGATCTTTTTGTAGCATCTTCTGTGGTGTGTCCAGCTACAGTGGATTTGCTTCCACAACCACGCCAATCTTATATTGGAGTGTAGCCACTCCCAACATGCTCCACCTTCTTTTTCATGAAGTTTCAATGGCCTTGATAAAGGTTGGTAAAAGAAAGGACCACACCTCCACTAAGAGACAACCATCATCTTCAATTCATGCAGGTCTCTTAGTACTTGATGAGACCCCAATTGCTCATTTGACTGCCTTTCATTCACATATGGTACAGTTTAATTGCAAATGTATCACTCTCTTGAAACAACGCAAACACAGTTGTTCTTTTAAAACTAAACATTTCGAAGTAGACCATATGATTGTATGCCTTTTGAATGTAGCCACCGTAGAGAAATAGATCAAATATGGACTTGTTAAAATCAGCAACACGACCCCAACAAATAGCACTTACTGCATTTTAAATTCACGTCAGTGCTCGTGTAAGGGTCATGTTGGTGATAAATATTTGAGCTCCAGATCGGATTTTGGGATAGTTCATTCAGGCCTTGCCACTGCAGAACAAATCACAACCAAGACAACCCCAAAGAGAAGCACTTATGAAGTCCAGAATCATGAGTGGCTCCATCTGAGGTGATCCGAGTTGGAAGCTCACAGCCATTTTCTCTGCTGTTCATTCAGTTGATATTGTCAAACAAAACTGCCCCAACAAGTAGCACTTACTGAAAAAAACACCAAGTCAATGCTAAAGTTAGGGTAATTGTACAGACTTACAAGAAAGTCTCTCTTTCTTGTTCTATCAATATGTTATCCAAGAAGATTGCCCTCTGAAATTACACAAATATGACCTCAAAAAATCACCAACACTACCCCAACAAATAGCACTTACTGCATTTTAAATTCAAGTCTGTGCTTGTGTAAGGGTGATGCTGGTGATACATATTTGAATTCCACATTGGATTTTAGGATAGTTCATTTAGACCGTTTGACTGCAGATCCCATCACAACCAAGACAACCCCAAAGAGAAGCACTTATGAAGTCCAGAATCATGAGTGGTTCCATCTGAAGTGATCCGAGTTGGAAGCTCACAGCCATTTTCTTTGCTATTTATTCAGCTGATATTGTCAAACAAAACTGCCCCAACAAGTAGCACTTACTGAAAAAAACACCAAGTCAATGCTAAAGTTAGGGTAATTGTACAGACTTACAAGAAAGTCTCTCTTTCTTGTTCTATCAATATGTTATCCAAGAAGATTGCCCTCTGAAATTACACAAATATGACCTCAAAAAATCACCAACACTACCCCAACAAATAGCACTTACTGCATTTTAAATTCACGTCAGTGCTCGTGTAAGGGTCATGTTGGTGATAAATATTTGAGCTCCAGATTGGATTTTGGGATAGTTCATTCAGGCCTTGCCACTGCAGAACAAATCACAACCAAGACAACCCCAAAGAGAAGCACTTATGAAGTCCAGAATCATGAGTGGCTCCATCTGAGGTGATCCGAGTTGGAAGCTCACAGCCATTTTCTCTGCTGTTCATTCAGTTGATATTGTCAAACAAAACTGCCCCAACAAGTAGCACTTACTGAAAAAAACACCAAGTCAATGCTAAAGTTAGGGTAATTGTACAGACTTACAAGAAAGCCTCTCTTTCTTGTTCTATCAATATGTTATCCAAGAAGATTGCCCTCTGAAATTACACAAATATGACCTCAAAAAATCACCAACACTACCCCAACAAATAGCACTAACTGCATTTTAAATTCAAGTCTGTGCTTGTGTAAGGGTGATGCTGGTGATACATATTTGAATTCCACATTGGATTTTGGGATAGTTCATTCAGGCCTTGCCACTGCAGAACAAATCACAACCAAGACAACCCCAAAGAGAAGCACTTATGAAGTCCAGAATCATGAGTGGCTCCATCTGAGGTGATCCGAGTTGGAAGCTCACAGCCATTTTCTCTGCTGTTCATTCAGTTGATATTGTCAAACAAAACTGCCCCAACAAGTAGCACTTACTGAAAAAAACACCAAGTCAATGCTAAAGTTAGGGTAATTGTACAGACTTACAAGAAAGCCTCTCTTTCTTGTTCTATCAATATGTTATCCAAGAAGATTGCCCTCTGAAATTACACAAATATGACCTCAAAAAATCACCAACACTACCCCAACAAATAGCACTTACTGCATTTTAAATTCAAGTCTGTGCTTGTGTAAGGGTGATGCTGGTGATACATATTTGAATTCCACATTGGATTTTAGGATAGTTCATTTAGACCGTTTGACTGCAGATCCCATCACAACCAAGACAACCCCAAAGAGAAGCACTTATGAAGTCCAGAATCATGAGTGGCTCCATCTGAAGTGATCCGAGTTGGAAGCTCACAGCCATTTTCTTTGCCATTCATTCAGTTGATATTGTCAAACAAAACTGCCCCCAACATTATACTGAAACAAGGCAGCACTGAAATGGGTGACATCAAAAATAACTCTACCCATGACTTATCTTTGGGTCCAGGTGATCTTTTTGTAGCATCTTCTGTGGTGTGTCCAGCTACAGTGGATTTGCTTCCACAACCACGCCAATCTTATATTGGAGTGTAGCCCCTCCCAACATGCTCCACCTTCTTTTTCATGAAGTTTCTTTGGCCTTGATAAAGGTTGGTAAAAGAAAGGACCACACCTCCACTAAGAGACAACCATCATCTTCAATTCATGCAGGTCTCTTAGTACTTGATGAGACCCCAATTGCTCATTTGACTGCCTTTCATTCACATATGGTACAGTTTAATTGCAAATGTATCACTCTCTTGAAACAACACAAACACAGTTGTTCTTTTAAAACTAAACATTTCGAAGCAGACCATATGATTGTATGCCTTTTGAATGTAGCCACCGTAGAGAAATAGATCAAATATGGACTTGTTAAAATCAGCAACACGACCCCAACAAATAGCACTTACTGCATTTTAAATTCACGTCAGTGCTCGTGTAAGGGTCATGTTGGTGATAAATATTTGAGCTCCAGATTGGATTTTGGGATAGTTCATTCAGGCCTTGCCACTGCAGAACAAATCACAACCAAGACAACCCCAAAGAGAAGCACTTATGAAGTCCAGAATCATGAGTGGCTCCATCTGAGGTGATCCGAGTTGGAAGCTCACAGCCATTTTCTCTGCTGTTCATTCAGTTGATATTGTCAAACAAAACTGCCCCAACAAGTAGCACTTACTGAAAAAAACACCAAGTCAATGCTAAAGTTAGGGTAATTGTACAGACTTACAAGAAAGCCTCTCTTTCTTGTTCTATCAATATGTTATCCAAGAAGATTGCCCTCTGAAATTACACAAATATGACCTCAAAAAATCACCAACACTACCCCAACAAATAGCACTAACTGCATTTTAAATTCAAGTCTGTGCTTGTGTAAGGGTGATGCTGGTGATACATATTTGAATTCCACATTGGATTTTAGGATAGTTCATTTAGACCTTTTGACTGCAGAACAAATCACAACCAAGACAACCACAAAGAGAAGCACTTATGAAGTCCAGAATCATGAGTGGTTCCATCTGAAGTGATCCGAGTTGGAAGCTCACAGCCATTTTCTTTGCTATTTATTCAGTTGATATTGTCAAACAAAACTGCCCCAACATCCTACTGAAATGGATGACATCAAAAATAACTCTACCCATGACTTATCTTTGGGTCCAGGTGATCTTTTTGTAGCATCTTCTGTGGTGTGTCCAGCTACAGTGGATTTGCTTCCACAACCACGCCAATCTTATATTGGAGTGTAGCCACTCCCAACATGCTCCACCTTCTTTTTCATGAAGTTTCAATGGCCTTGATAAAGGTTGGTAAAAGAAAGGACCACACCTCCACTAAGAGACAACCATCATCTTCAATTCATGCAGGTCTCTTAGTACTTGATGAGACCCCAATTGCTCATTTGACTGCCTTTCATTCACATATGGTACAGTTTAATTGCAAATGTATCACTCTCTTGAAACAACGCAAACACAGTTGTTCTTTTAAAACTAAACATTTCGAAGTAGACCATATGATTGTATGCCTTTTGAATGTAGCCACCGTAGAGAAATAGATCAAATATGGACTTGTTAAAATCAGCAACACGACCCCAACAAATAGCACTTACTGCATTTTAAATTCACGTCAGTGCTCGTGTAAGGGTCATGTTGGTGATAAATATTTGAGCTCCAGATTGGATTTTGGGATAGTTCATTCAGGCCTTGCCACTGCAGAACAAATCACAACCAAGACAACCCCAAAGAGAAGCACTTATGAAGTCCAGAATCATGAGTGGCTCCATCTGAGGTGATCCGAGTTGGAAGCTCACAGCCATTTTCTCTGCTGTTCATTCAGTTGATATTGTCAAACAAAACTGCCCCAACAAGTAGCACTTACTGAAAAAAACACCAAGTCAATGCTAAAGTTAGGGTAATTGTACAGACTTACAAGAAAGCCTCTCTTTCTTGTTCTATCAATATGTTATCCAAGAAGATTGCCCTCTGAAATTACACAAATATGACCTCAAAAAATCACCAACACTACCCCAACAAATAGCACTTACTGCATTTTAAATTCAAGTCTGTGCTTGTGTAAGGGTGATGCTGGTGATACATATTTGAATTCCACATTGAATTTTAGGATAGTTCATTTAGACCGTTTGACTGCAGATCCCATCACAACCAAGACAACCCCAAAGAGAAGCACTTATGAAGTCCAGAATCATGAGTGGCTCCATCTGAAGTGATCCGAGTTGGAAGCTCACAGCCATTTTCTTTGCCATTCATTCAGTTGATATTGTCAAACAAAACTGCCCCCAACATTATACTGAAACAAGGCAGCACTGAAATGGGTGACATCAAAAATAACTCTACCCATGACTTATCTTTGGGTCCAGGTGATCTTTTTGTAGCATCTTCTGTGGTGTGTCCAGCTACAGTGGATTTGCTTCCACAACCACGCCAATCTTATATTGGAGTGTAGCCCCTCCCAACATGCTCCACCTTCTTTTTCATGAAGTTTCTTTGGCCTTGATAAAGGTTGGTAAAAGAAAGGACCACACCTCCACTAAGAGACAACCATCATCTTCAATTCATGCAGGTCTCTTAGTACTTGATGAGACCCCAATTGCTCATTTGACTGCCTTTCATTCACATATGGTACAGTTTAATTGCAAATGTATCACTCTCTTGAAACAACACAAACACAGTTGTTCTTTTAAAACTAAACATTTCGAAGCAGACCATATGATTGTATGCCTTTTGAATGTAGCCACCGTAGAGAAATAGATCAAATATGGACTTGTTAAAATCAGCAACACGACCCCAACAAATAGCACTTACTGCATTTTAAATTCACGTCAGTGCTCGTGTAAGGGTCATGTTGGTGATAAATATTTGAGCTCCAGATTGGATTTTGGGATAGTTCATTCAGGCCTTGCCACTGCAGAACAAATCACAACCAAGACAACCCCAAAGAGAAGCACTTATGAAGTCCAGAATCATGAGTGGCTCCATCTGAGGTGATCCGAGTTGGAAGCTCACAGCCATTTTCTCTGCTGTTCATTCAGTTGATATTGTCAAACAAAACTGCCCCAACAAGTAGCACTTACTGAAAAAAACACCAAGTCAATGCTAAAGTTAGGGTAATTGTACAGACTTACAAGAAAGTCTCTCTTTCTTGTTCTATCAATATGTTATCCAAGAAGATTGCCCTCTGAAATTACACAAATATGACCTCAAAAAATCACCAACACTACCCCAACAAATAGCACTTACTGCATTTTAAATTCAAGTCTGTGCTTGTGTAAGGGTGATGCTGGTGATACATATTTGAATTCCACATTGGATTTTAGGATAGTTCATTTAGACCGTTTGACTGCAGATCCCATCACAACCAAGACAACCCCAAAGAGAAGCACTTATGAAGTCCAGAATCATGAGTGGCTCCATCTGAAGTGATCCGAGTTGGAAGCTCACAGCCATTTTCTTTGCTATTTATTCAGTTGATATTGTCAAACAAAACTGCCCCAACAAGTAGCACTTACTGAAAAAAACACCAAGTCAATGCTAAAGTTAGGGTAATTGTACAGACTTACAAGAAAGTCTCTCTTTCTTGTTCTATCAATATGTTATCCAAGAAGATTGCCCTCTGAAATTACACAAATATGACCTCAAAAAATCACCAACACTACCCCAACAAATAGCACTTACTGCATTTTAAATTCAAGTCTGTGCTTGTGTAAGGGTGATGCTGGTGATACATATTTGAATTCCACATTGGATTTTAGGATAGTTCATTTAGACCTTTTGACTGCAGAACAAATCACAACCAAGACAACCACAAAGAGAAGCACTTATGAAGTCCAGAATCATGAGTGGTTCCATCTGAAGTGATCCGAGTTGGAAGCTCACAGCCATTTTCTTTGCTATTTATTCAGTTGATATTGTCAAACAAAACTGCCCCAACATCCTACTGAAATGGATGACATCAAAAATAACTCTACCCATGACTTATCTTTGGGTCCAGGTGATCTTTTTGTAGCATCTTCTGTGGTGTGTCCAGCTACAGTGGATTTGCTTCCACAACCACGCCAATCTTATATTGGAGTGTAGCCACTCCCAACATGCTCCACCTTCTTTTTCATGAAGTTTCAATGGCCTTGATAAAGGTTGGTAAAAGAAAGGACCACACCTCCACTAAGAGACAACCATCATCTTCAATTCATGCAGGTCTCTTAGTACTTGATGAGACCCCAATTGCTCATTTGACTGCCTTTCATTCACATATGGTACAGTTTAATTGCAAATGTATCACTCTCTTGAAACAACGCAAACACAGTTGTTCTTTTAAAACTAAACATTTCGAAGCAGACCATATGATTGTATGCCTTTTGAATGTAGCCACCGTAGAGAAATAGATCAAATATGGACTTGTTAAAATCAGCAACACGACCCCAACAAATAGCACTTACTGCATTTTAAATTCACGTCAGTGCTCGTGTAAGGGTCATGTTGGTGATAAATATTTGAGCTCCAGATCGGATTTTGGGATAGTTCATTCAGGCCTTGCCACTGCAGAACAAATCACAACCAAGACAACCCCAAAGAGAAGCACTTATGAAGTCCAGAATCATGAGTGGCTCCATCTGAGGTGATCCGAGTTGGAAGCTCACAGCCATTTTCTCTGCTGTTCATTCAGTTGATATTGTCAAACAAAACTGCCCCAACAAGTAGCACTTACTGAAAAAAACACCAAGTCAATGCTAAAGTTAGGGTAATTGTACAGACTTACAAGAAAGCCTCTCTTTCTTGTTCTATCAATATGTTATCCAAGAAGATTGCCCTCTGAAATTACACAAATATGACCTCAAAAAATCACCAACACTACCCCAACAAATAGCACTTACTGCATTTTAAATTCAAGTCTGTGCTTGTGTAAGGGTGATGCTGGTGATACATATTTGAATTCCACATTGGATTTTAGGATAGTTCATTTAGACCGTTTGACTGCAGATCCCATCACAACCAAGACAACCCCAAAGAGAAGCACTTATGAAGTCCAGAATCATGAGTGGCTCCATCTGAAGTGATCCGAGTTGGAAGCTCACAGCCATTTTCTTTGCTATTTATTCAGTTGATATTGTCAAACAAAACTGCCCCAACAAGTAGCACTTACTGAAAAAAACACCAAGTCAATGCTAAAGTTAGGGTAATTGTACAGACTTACAAGAAAGTCTCTCTTTCTTGTTCTATCAACATGTTATCCAAGAAGATTGCCCTCTGAAATTACACAAATATGACCTCAAAAAATCACCAACACTACCCCAACAAATAGCACTTACTGCATTTTAAATTCAAGTCTGTGCTTGTGTAAGGGTGATGCTGGTGATACATATTTGAATTCCACATTGGATTTTAGGATAGTTCATTTAGACCTTTTGACTGCAGAACAAATCACAACCAAGACAACCACAAAGAGAAGCACTTATGAAGTCCAGAATCATGAGTGGTTCCATCTGAAGTGATCCGAGTTGGAAGCTCACAGCCATTTTCTTTGCTATTTATTCAGTTGATATTGTCAAACAAAACTGCCCCAACATCCTACTGAAATGGATGACATCAAAAATAACTCTACCCATGACTTATCTTTGGGTCCAGGTGATCTTTTTGTAGCATCTTCTGTGGTGTGTCCAGCTACAGTGGATTTGCTTCCACAACCACGCCAATCTTATATTGGAGTGTAGCCACTCCCAACATGCTCCACCTTCTTTTTCATGAAGTTTCAATGGCCTTGATAAAGGTTGGTAAAAGAAAGGACCACACCTCCACTAAGAGACAACCATCATCTTCAATTCATGCAGGTCTCTTAGTACTTGATGAGACCCCAATTGCTCATTTGACTGCCTTTCATTCACATATGGTACAGTTTAATTGCAAATGTATCACTCTCTTGAAACAACGCAAACACAGTTGTTCTTTTAAAACTAAACATTTCGAAGCAGACCATATGATTGTATGCCTTTTGAATGTAGCCACCGTAGAGAAATAGATCAAATATGGACTTGTTAAAATCAGCAACACGACCCCAACAAATAGCACATACTGCATTTTAAATTCACGTCAGTGCTCGTGTAAGGGTCATGTTGGTGATAAATATTTGAGCTCCAGGTTGGATTTTGGAATAGTTCATTCAGGACTTGCCACTGCAGAACAAATCACAACCAAGACAACCCCAAAGAGAAGCACTTATGAAGTCCAGAATCATGAGTGGCTCCATCTGAGGTGATCCGAGTTGGAAGCTCACAGCCATTTTCTCTGCTGTTCATTCAGTTGATATTGTCAAACAAAACTGCCCCAACAAGTAGCACTTACTGAAAAAAACACCAAGTCAATGCTAAAGTTAGGGTAATTGTACAGACTTACAAGAAAGTCCCTCTTTCTTGTTCTATCAATATGTTATCCAAGAAGATTGCCCTCTGAAATTACACAAATATGACCTCAAAAAATCACCAACACTACCCCAACAAATAGCACTTACTGCATTTTAAATTCAAGTCTGTGCTTGTGTAAGGGTGATGCTGGTGATACATATTTGAATTCCACATTGGATTTTAGGATAGTTCATTTAGACCGTTTGACTGCAGATCCCATCACAACCAAGACAACCCCAAAGAGAAGCACTTATGAAGTCCAGAATCATGAGTGGCTCCATCTGAAGTGATCCGAGTTGGAAGCTCACAGCCATTTTCTTTGCCATTCATTCAGTTGATATTGTCAAACAAAACTGCCCCCAACATTATACTGAAACAAGGCAGCACTGAAATGGGTGACATCAAAAATAACTCTACCCATGACTTATCTTCGGGTCCAGGTGATCTTTTTGTAGCATCTTCTGTGGTGTGTCCAGCTACAGTGGATTTGCTTCCACAACCACGCCAATCTTATATTGGAGTGTAGCCCCTCCCAACATGCTCCACCTTCTTTTTCATGAAGTTTCAATGGCCCTGATGAAGGTTGGTAAAAGAAAGGACCACACCTCCACTAAGAGACAACCATCATCTTCAATTCATGCAGGTCTCTTAGTACTTGATGAGACCCCAATTGCTCATTTGACTGCCTTTCATTCACATATGGTACAGTTTAATTGCAAATGTATCACTCTCTTGAAACAACGCAAACACAGTTGTTCTTTTAAAACTAAACATTTCGAAGCAGACCATATGATTGTATGCCTTTTGAATGTAGCCACCGTAGAGAAATAGATCAAATATGGACTTGTTAAAATCAGCAACACGACCCCAACAAATAGCACTTACTGCATTTTAAATTCACGTCAGTGCTCGTGTAAGGGTCATGTTGGTGATAAATATTTGAGCTCCAGGTTGGATTTTGGAATAGTTCATTCAGGCCTTGCCACTGCAGAACAAATCACAACCAAGACAACCCCAAAGAGAAGCACTTATGAAGTCCAGAATCATGAGTGGCTCCATCTGAGGTGATCCGAGTTGGAAGCTCACAGCCATTTTCTCTGCTGTTCATTCAGTTGATATTGTCAAACAAAACTGCCCCAACAAGTAGCACTTACTGAAAAAAACACCAAGTCAATGCTAAAGTTAGGGTAATTGTACAGACTTACAAGAAAGTCTCTCTTTCTTGTTCTATCAATATGTTATCCAAGAAGATTGCCCTCTGAAATTACACAAATATGACCTCAAAAAATCACCAACATTACCCCAACAAATAGCACTTACTGCATTTTAAATTCAAGTCTGTGCTTGTGTAAGGGTGATGCTGGTGATACATATTTGAATTCCACATTGGATTTTAGGATAGTTCATTTAGACCGTTTGACTGCAGATCCCATCACAACCAAGACAACCCCAAAGAGAAGCACTTATGAAGTCCAGAATCATGAGTGGCTCCATCTGAAGTGATCCGAGTTGGAAGCTCACAGCCATTTTCTTTGCTATTTATTCAGTTGATATTGTCAAACAAAACTGCCCCAACATCCTACTGAAATGGATGACATCAAAAATAACTCTACCCATGACTTATCTTTGGGTCCAGGTGATCTTTTTGTAGCATCTTCTGTGGTGTGTCCAGCTACAGTGGATTTGCTTCCACAACCACGCCAATCTTATATTGGAGTGTAGCCCCTCCCAACATGCTCCACCTTCTTTTTCATGAAGTTTCTTTGGCCTTGATAAAGGTTGGTAAAAGAAAGGACCACACCTCCACTAAGAGACAACCATAATCTTCAATTCATGCAGGTCTCTTAGTACTTGATGAGACCCCAATTGCTCATTTGACTGCCTTTCATTCACATATGGTACAGTTTAATTGCAAATGTATCACTCTCTTGAAACAACACAAACACAGTTGTTCTTTTAAAACTAAACATTTCGAAGCAGACCATATGATTGTATGCCTTTTGAATGTAGCCACCGTAGAGAAATAGATCAAATATGGACTTGTTAAAATCAGCAACACGACCCCAACAAATAGCACTTACTGCATTTTAAATTCACGTCAGTGCTCGTGTAAGGGTCATGTTGGTGATAAATATTTGAGCTCCAGATTGGATTTTGGGATAGCTCATTCAGGCCTTGCCACTGCAGAACAAATCACAACCAAGACAACCCCAAAGAGAAGCACTTATGAAGTCCAGAATCATGAGTGGCTCCATCTGAGGTGATCCGAGTTGGAAGCTCACAGCCATTTTCTCTGCTGTTCATTCAGTTGATATTGTCAAACAAAACTGCCCCAACAAGTAGCACTTACTGAAAAAAACACCAAGTCAATGCTAAAGTTAGGGTAATTGTACAGACTTACAAGAAAGTCTCTCTTTCTTGTTCTATCAATATGTTATCCAAGAAGATTGCCCTCTGAAATTACACAAATATGACCTCAAAAAATCACCAACACTACCCCAACAAATAGCACTTACTGCATTTTAAATTCAAGTCTGTGCTTGTGTAAGGGTGATGCTGGTGATACATATTTGAATTCCACATTGGATTTTAGGATAGTTCATTTAGACCGTTTGACTGCAGATCCCATCACAACCAAGACAACCCCAAAGAGAAGCACTTATGAAGTCCAGAATCATGAGTGGCTCCATCTGAAGTGATCCGAGTTGGAAGCTCACAGCCATTTTCTTTGCCATTCATTCAGTTGATATTGTCAAACAAAACTGCCCCCAACATTATACTGAAACAAGGCAGCACTGAAATGGGTGACATCAAAAATAACTCTACCCATGACTTATCTTCGGGTCCAGGTGATCTTTTTGTAGCATCTTCTGTGGTGTGTCCAGCTACAGTGGATTTGCTTCCACAACCACGCCAATCTTATATTGGAGTGTAGCCCCTCCCAACATGCTCCACCTTCTTTTTCATGAAGTTTCAATGGCCCTGATGAAGGTTGGTAAAAGAAAGGACCACACCTCCACTAAGAGACAACCATCATCTTCAATTCATGCAGGTCTCTTAGTACTTGATGAGACCCCAATTGCTCATTTGACTGCCTTTCATTCACATATGGTACAGTTTAATTGCAAATGTATCACTCTCTTGAAACAACACAAACACAGTTGTTCTTTTAAAACTAAACATTTCGAAGCAGACCATATGATTGTATGCCTTTTGAATGTAGCCACCGTAGAGAAATAGATCAAATATGGACTTGTTAAAATCAGCAACACGACCCCAACAAATAGCACTTACTGCATTTTAAATTCACGTCAGTGCTCGTGTAAGGGTCATGTTGGTGATAAATATTTGAGCTCCAGGTTGGATTTTGGAATAGTTCATTCAGGCCTTGCCACTGCAGAACAAATCACAACCAAGACAACCCCAAAGAGAAGCACTTATGAAGTCCAGAATCATGAGTGGCTCCATCTGAGGTGATCCGAGTTGGAAGCTCACAGCCATTTTCTCTGCTGTTCATTCAGTTGATATTGTCAAACAAAACTGCCCCAACAAGTAGCACTTACTGAAAAAAACACCAAGTAAATGCTAAAGTTAGGGTAATTGTACAGACTTACAAGAAAGTCTCTCTTTCTTGTTCTATCAATATGTTATCCAAGAAGATTGCCCTCTGAAATTACACAAATATGACCTCAAAAAATCACCAACACTACCCCAACAAATAGCACTTACTGCATTTTAAATTCAAGTCTGTGCTTGTGTAAGGGTGATGCTGGTGATACATATTTGAATTCCACATTGGATTTTAGGATAGTTCATTTAGACCGTTTGACTGCAGATCCCATCACAACCAAGACAACCCCAAAGAGAAGCACTTATGAAGTCCAGAATCATGAGTGGCTCCATCTGAAGTGATCCGAGTTGGAAGCTCACAGCCATTTTCTTTGCTATTTATTCAGTTGATATTGTCAAACAAAACTGCCCCAACATCCTACTGAAATGGATGACATCAAAAATAACTCTACCCATGACTTATCTTTGGGTCCAGGTGATCTTTTTGTAGCATCTTCTGTGGTGTGTCCAGCTACAGTGGATTTGCTTCCACAACCACGCCAATCTTATATTGGAGTGTAGCCACTCCCAACATGCTCCACCTTCTTTTTCATGAAGTTTCAATGGCCTTGATAAAGGTTGGTAAAAGAAAGGACCACACCTCCACTAAGAGACAACCATCATCTTCAATTCATGCAGGTCTCTTAGTACTTGATGAGACCCCAATTGCTCATTTGACTGCCTTCCATTCACATATGGTACAGTTTAATTGCAAATGTATCACTCTCTTGAAACAACGCAAACACAGTTGTTCTTTTAAAACTAAACATTTCGAAGCAGACCATATGATTGTATGCCTTTTGAATGTAGCCACCGTAGAGAAATAGATCAAATATGGACTTGTTAAAATCAGCAACACGACCCCAACAAATAGCACTTACTGCATTTTAAATTCACATCAGTGCTCGTGTAAGGGTCATGTTGGTGATAAATATTTGAGCTCCAGATTGGATTTTGGGATAGTTCATTCAGGCCTTGCCACTGCAGAACAAATCACAACCAAGACAACCCCAAAGAGAAGCACTTATGAAGTCCAGAATCATGAGTGGCTCCATCTGAGGTGATCCGAGTTGGAAGCTCACAGCCATTTTCTCTGCTGTTCATTCAGTTGATATTGTCAAACAAAACTGCCCCAACAAGTAGCACTTACTGAAAAAAACACCAAGTCAATGCTAAAGTTAGGGTAATTGTACAGACTTACAAGAAAGCCTCTCTTTCTTGTTCTATCAATATGTTATCCAAGAAGATTGCCCTCTGAAATTACACAAATATGACCTCAAAAAATCACCAACACTACCCCAACAAATAGCACTTACTGCATTTTAAATTCAAGTCTGTGCTTGTGTAAGGGTGATGCTGGTGATACATATTTGAATTCCACATTGGATTTTAGGATAGTTCATTTAGACCGTTTGACTGCAGATCCCATCACAACCAAGACAACCCCAAAGAGAAGCACTTATGAAGTCCAGAATCATGAGTGGCTCCATCTGAAGTGATCCGAGTTGGAAGCTCACAGCCATTTTCTTTGCCATTCATTCAGTTGATATTGTCAAACAAAACTGCCCCCAACATTATACTGAAACAAGGCAGCACTGAAATGTGTGACATCAAAAATAACTCTACCCATGACTTATCTTCGGGTCCAGGTGATCTTTTTGTAGCATCTTCTGTGGTGTGTCCAGCTACAGTGGATTTGCTTCCACAACCACGCCAATCTTATATTGGAGTGTAGCCCCTCCCAACATGCTCCACCTTCTTTTTCATGAAGTTTCAATGGCCCTGATGAAGGTTGGTAAAAGAAAGGACCACACCTCCACTAAGAGACAACCATCATCTTCAATTCATGCAGGTCTCTTAGTACTTGATGAGACCCCAATTGCTCATTTGACTGCCTTTCATTCACATATGGTACAGTTTAATTGCAAATGTATCACTCTCTTGAAACAACGCAAACACAGTTGTTCTTTTAAAACTAAACATTTCGAAGCAGACCATATGATTGTATGCCTTTTGAATGTAGCCACCGTAGAGAAATAGATCAAATATGGACTTGTTAAAATCAGCAACACGACCCCAACAAATAGCACTTACTGCATTTTAAATTCACGTCAGTGCTCGTGTAAGGGTCATGTTGGTGATAAATATTTGAGCTCCAGGTTGGATTTTGGAATAGTTCATTCAGGCCTTGCCACTGCAGAACAAATCACAACCAAGACAACCCCAAAGAGAAGCACTTATGAAGTCCAGAATCATGAGTGGCTCCATCTGAGGTGATCCGAGTTGGAAGCTCACAGCCATTTTCTCTGCTGTTCATTCAGTTGATATTGTCAAACAAAACTGCCCCAACAAGTAGCACTTACTGAAAAAAACACCAAGTCAATGCTAAAGTTAGGGTAATTGTACAGACTTACAAGAAAGTCTCTCTTTCTTGTTCTATCAATATGTTATCCAAGAAGATTGCCCTCTGAAATTACACAAATATGACCTCAAAAAATCACCAACATTACCCCAACAAATAGCACTTACTGCATTTTAAATTCAAGTCTGTGCTTGTGTAAGGGTGATGCTGGTGATACATATTTGAATTCCACATTGGATTTTAGGATAGTTCATTTAGACCGTTTGACTGCAGATCCCATCACAACCAAGACAACCCCAAAGAGAAGCACTTATGAAGTCCAGAATCATGAGTGGCTCCATCTGAAGTGATCCGAGTTGGAAGCTCACAGCCATTTTCTTTGCTATTTATTCAGTTGATATTGTCAAACAAAACTGCCCCAACATCCTACTGAAATGGATGACATCAAAAATAACTCTACCCATGACTTATCTCTGGGTCCAGGTGATCTTTTTGTAGCATCTTCTGTGGTGTGTCCAGCTACAGTGGATTTGCTTCCACAACCACGCCAATCTTATATTGGAGTGTAGCCACTCCCAACATGCTCCACCTTCTTTTTCATGAAGTTTCAATGGCCTTGATAAAGGTTGGTAAAAGAAAGGACCACACCTCCACTAAGAGACAACCATCATCTTCAATTCATGCAGGTCTCTTAGTACTTGATGAGACCCCAATTGCTCATTTGACTGCCTTCCATTCACATATGGTACAGTTTAATTGCAAATGTATCACTCTCTTGAAACAACGCAAACACAGTTGTTCTTTTAAAACTAAACATTTCGAAGCAGACCATATGATTGTATGCCTTTTGAATGTAGCCACCGTAGAGAAATAGATCAAATATGGACTTGTTAAAATCAGCAACACGACCCCAACAAATAGCACTTACTGCATTTTAAATTCACATCAGTGCTCGTGTAAGGGTCATGTTGGTGATAAATATTTGAGCTCCAGATTGGATTTTGGGATAGTTCATTCAGGCCTTGCCACTGCAGAACAAATCACAACCAAGACAACCCCAAAGAGAAGCACTTATGAAGTCCAGAATCATGAGTGGCTCCATCTGAGGTGATCCGAGTTGGAAGCTCACAGCCATTTTCTCTGCTGTTCATTCAGTTGATATTGTCAAACAAAACTGCCCCAACAAGTAGCACTTACTGAAAAAAACACCAAGTCAATGCTAAAGTTAGGGTAATTGTACAGACTTACAAGAAAGCCTCTCTTTCTTGTTCTATCAATATGTTATCCAAGAAGATTGCCCTCTGAAATTACACAAATATGACCTCAAAAAATCACCAACACTACCCCAACAAATAGCACTTACTGCATTTTAAATTCAAGTCTGTGCTTGTGTAAGGGTGATGCTGGTGATACATATTTGAATTCCACATTGGATTTTAGGATAGTTCATTTAGACCGTTTGACTGCAGATCCCATCACAACCAAGACAACCCCAAAGAGAAGCACTTATGAAGTCCAGAATCATGAGTGGCTCCATCTGAAGTGATCCGAGTTGGAAGCTCACAGCCATTTTCTTTGCCATTCATTCAGTTGATATTGTCAAACAAAACTGCCCCCAACATTATACTGAAACAAGGCAGCACTGAAATGGGTGACATCAAAAATAACTCTACCCATGACTTATCTTTGGGTCCAGGTGATCTTTTTGTAGCATCTTCTGTGGTGTGTCCAGCTACAGTGGATTTGCTTCCACAACCACGCCAATCTTATATTGGAGTGTAGCCCCTCCCAACATGCTCCACCTTCTTTTTCATGAAGTTTCTTTGGCCTTGATAAAGGTTGGTAAAAGAAAGGACCACACCTCCACTAAGAGACAACCATCATCTTCAATTCATGCAGGTCTCTTAGTACTTGATGAGACCCCAATTGCTCATTTGACTGCCTTTCATTCACATATGGTACAGTTTAATTGCAAATGTATCACTCTCTTGAAACAACACAAACACAGTTGTTCTTTTAAAACTAAACATTTCGAAGCAGACCATATGATTGTATGCCTTTTGAATGTAGCCACCGTAGAGAAATAGATCAAATATGGACTTGTTAAAATCAGCAACACGACCCCAACAAATA
Organism: Solea solea; assembly: GCF_958295425.1. NCBI lineage: Eukaryota > Metazoa > Chordata > Actinopteri > Pleuronectiformes > Soleidae > Solea > Solea solea. The sequence continues at coordinate 21,852,411 of NC_081152.1, read as the reverse complement.
GCACTTACTGCATTTTAAATTCACGTCAGTACTCGTGTAAGGGTCATGTTGGTGATAAATATTTGAGCTCCAGATTGGATTTTGGGATAGTTCATTCAGGCCTTGCCACTGCAGAACAAATCACAACCAAGACAACCCCAAAGAGAAGCACTTATGAAGTCCAGAATCATGAGTGGCTCCATCTGAGGTGATCCGAGTTGGAAGCTCACAGCCATTTTCTCTGCTGTTCATTCAGTTGATATTGTCAAACAAAACTGCCCCAACAAGTAGCACTTACTGAAAAAAACACCAAGTCAATGCTAAAGTTAGGGTAATTGTACAGACTTACAAGAAAGCCTCTCTTTCTTGTTCTATCAATATGTTATCCAAGAAGATTGCCCTCTGAAATTACACAAATATGACCTCAAAAAATCACCAACACTACCCCAACAAATAGCACTAACTGCATTTTAAATTCAAGTCTGTGCTTGTGTAAGGGTGATGCTGGTGATACATATTTGAATTCCACATTGAATTTTAGGATAGTTCATTTAGACCGTTTGACTGCAGATCCCATCACAACCAAGACAACCCCAAAGAGAAGCACTTATGAAGTCCAGAATCATGAGTGGTTCCATCTGAAGTGATCCGAGTTGGAAGCTCACAGCCATTTTCTTTGCTATTTATTCAGTTGATATTGTCAAACAAAACTGCCCCAACAAGTAGCACTTACTGAAAAAAACACCAAGTCAATGCTAAAGTTAGGGTAATTGTACAGACTTACAAGAAAGTCTCTCTTTCTTGTTCTATCAATATGTTATCCAAGAAGATTGCCCTCTGAAATTACACAAATATGACCTCAAAAAATCACCAACACTACCCCAACAAATAGCACTTACTGCATTTTAAATTCAAGTCTGTGCTTGTGTAAGGGTGATGCTGGTGATACATATTTGAATTCCACATTGGATTTTAGGATAGTTCATTTAGACCTTTTGACTGCAGAACAAATCACAACCAAGACAACCCCAAAGAGAAGCACTTATGAAGTCCAGAATCATGAGTGGCTCCATCTGAGGTGATCCGAGTTGGAAGCTCACAGCCATTTTCTCTGCTGTTCATTCAGTTGATATTGTCAAACAAAACTGCCCCAACAAGTAGCACTTACTGAAAAATGCACCAAGTCAATGCTAAAGTTAGGGTAATTGTACAGACTTACAAGAAAGTCTCTCTTTCTTGTTCTATCAATATGTTATCCAAGAAGATTGCCCTCTGAAATTACACAAATATGACCTCAAAAAATCACCAACACTACCCCAACAAATAGCACTTACTGCATTTTAAATTTAAGTCTGTGCTTGTGTAAGGGTGATGCTGGTGATACATATTTGAATTCCACATTGGATTTTAGGATAGTTCATTTAGACCTTTTGACTGCAGATCCCATCACAACCAAGACAACCCCAAAGAGAAGCACTTATGAAGTCCAGAATCATGAGTGGCTCCATCTGAGGTGATCCGAGTTGGAAGCTCACAGCCATTTTCTCTGCTGTTCATTCAGTTGATATTGTCAAACAAAACTGCCCCAACAAGTAGCACTTACTGAAAAAAACACCAAGTCAATGCTAAAGTTAGGGTAATTGTACAGACTTACAAGAAAGTCTCTCTTTCTTGTTCTATCAATATGTTATCCAAGAAGATTGCCCTCTGAAATTACACAAATATGACCTCAAAAAATCACCAACACTACCCCAACAAATAGCACTTACTGCATTTTAAATTCAAGTCTGTGCTTGTGTAAGGGTGATGCTGGTGATACATATTTGAATTCCACATTGGATTTTAGGATAGTTCATTTAGACCGTTTGACTGCAGATCCCATCACAACCAAGACAACCCCAAAGAGAAGCACTTATGAAGTCCAGAATCATGAGTGGCTCCATCTGAAGTGATCCGAGTTGGAAGCTCACAGCCATTTTCTTTGCCATTCATTCAGTTGATATTGTCAAACAAAACTGCCCCCAACATTATACTGAAACAAGGCAGCACTGAAATGGGTGACATCAAAAATAACTCTACCCATGACTTATCTTCGGGTCCAGGTGATCTTTTTGTAGCATCTTCTGTGGTGTGTCCAGCTACAGTGGATTTGCTTCCACAACCACGCCAATCTTATATTGGAGTGTAGCCACTCCCAACATGCTCCACCTTCTTTGGCCTTGATAAAGGTTGGTAAAAGAAAGGACCACACCTCCACTAAGAGACAACCATCATCTTCAATTCATGCAGGTCTCTTAGTACTTGATGAGACCCCAATTGCTCATTTGACTGCCTTTCATTCACATATGGTACAGTTTAATTGCAAATGTATCACTCTCTTGAAACAACACAAACACAGTTGTTCTTTTAAAACTAAACATTTCGAAGCAGACCATATGATTGTATGCCTTTTGAATGTAGCCACCGTAGAGAAATAGATCAAATATGGACTTGTTAAAATCAGCAACACGACCCCAACAAATAGCACTTACTGCATTTTAAATTCACGTCAGTGCTCGTGTAAGGGTCATGTTGGTGATAAATATTTGAGCTCCAGGTTGGATTTTGGAATAGTTCATTCAGGCCTTGCCACTGCAGAACAAATCACAACCAAGACAACCCCAAAGAGAAGCACTTATGAAGTCCAGAATCATGAGTGGCTCCATCTGAGGTGATCCGAGTTGGAAGCTCACAGCCATTTTCTCTGCTGTTCATTCAGTTGATATTGTCAAACAAAACTGCCCCAACAAGTAGCACTTACTGAAGAAAACACCAAGTCAATGCTAAAGTTAGGGTAATTGTACAGACTTACAAGAAAGTCTCTCTTTCTTGTTCTATCAATATGTTATCCAAGAAGATTGCCCTCTGAAATTACACAAATATGACCTCAAAAAATCACCAACACTACCCCAACTAATAGCACTTACTGCATTTTAAATTCAAGTCTGTGCTTGTGTAAGGGTGATGCTGGTGATTCATATTTGAATTCCACATTGGATTTTAGGATAGTTCATTTAGACCGTTTGACTGCAGATCCCATCACAACCAAGACAACCCCAAAGAGAAGCACTTATGAAGTCCAGAATCATGAGTGGCTCCATCTGAAGTGATCCGAGTTGGAAGCTCACAGCCATTTTCTTTGCCATTCATTCAGTTGATATTGTCAAACAAAACTGCCCCCAACATTATACTGAAACAAGGCAGCACTGAAATGGGTGACATCAAAAATAACTCTACCCATGACTTATCTTCGGGTCCAGGTGATCTTTTTGTAGCATCTTCTGTGGTGTGTCCAGCTACAGTGGATTTGCTTCCACAACCACGCCAATCTTATATTGGAGTGTAGCCACTCCCAACATGCTCCACCTTCTTTTTCATGAAGTTTCAATGGCCTTGATAAAGGTTGGTAAAAGAAAGGACCACACTTTCACGAAGAGACAACCATCATCTTCAATTCATGCAGGTCTCTTAGTACTTGATGAGACCCCAATTGCTCATTTGACTGCCTTTCATTCACATATGGTACAGTTTAATTGCAAATGTATCACTCTCTTGAAACAACGCAAACACAGTTGTTCTTTTAAAACTAAACATTTCGAAGCAGACCATATGATTGTATGCCTTTTGACTGTAGCCACCGTAGAGAAATAGATCAAATATGGACTTGTTAAAATCAGCAACACGACCCCAACAAATAGCACTTACTGCATTTTAAATTCACGTCAGTGCTCGTGTAAGGGTCATGTTGGTGATAAATATTTGAGCTCCAGATTGGATTTTGGGATAGCTCATTCAGGCCTTGCCACTGCAGAACAAATCACAACCAAGACAACCCCAAAGAGAAGCACTTATGAGGTCCAGAATCATGAGTGGCTCCATCTGAGGTGATCCGAGTTGGAAGCTCACAGCCATTTACTCTGCTGTTCATTCAGTTGATATTGTCAAACAAAACTGCCCCAACAAGTAGCACTTACTGAAAAAAACACCAAGTCAATGCTAAAGTTAGGGTAATTGTACAGACTTACAAGAAAGTCTCTCTTTCTTGTTCTATCAATATGTTATCCAAGAAGATTGCCCTCTGAAATTACACAAATATGACCTCAAAAAATCACCAACACTACCCCAACAAATAGCACTTACTGCATTTTAAATTCAAGTCTGTGCTTGTGTAAGGGTGATGCTGGTGATACATATTTGAATTCCACATTGGATTTTAGGATAGTTCATTTAGACCGTTTGACTGCAGATCCCATCACAACCAAGACAACCCCAAAGAGAAGCACTTATGAAGTCCAGAATCATGAGTGGCTCCATCTGAAGTGATCCGAGTTGGAAGCTCACAGCCATTTTCTTTGCCATTCATTCAGTTGATATTGTCAAACAAAACTGCCCCCAACATTATACTGAAACAAGGCAGCACTGAAATGGGTGACATCAAAAATAACTCTACCCATGACTTATCTTCGGGTCCAGGTGATCTTTTTGTAGCATCTTCTGTGGTGTGTCCAGCTACAGTGGATTTGCTTCCACAACCACGCCAATCTTATATTGGAGTGTAGCCCCTCCCAACATGCTCCACCTTCTTTTTCATGAAGTTTCAATGGCCCTGATGAAGGTTGGTAAAAGAAAGGACCACACCTCCACTAAGAGACAACCATCATCTTCAATTCATGCAGGTCTCTTAGTACTTGATGAGACCCCAATTGCTCATTTGACTGGCTGTCATTCACATATGGTACAGTTTAATTGCAAATGTATCACTCTCTTGAAACAACGCAAACACAGTTGTTCTTTTAAAACTAAACATTTCGAAGCAGACCATATGATTGTATGCCTTTTGAATGTAGCCACCGTAGAGAAATAGATCAAATATGGACTTGTTAAAATCAGCAACACGACCCCAACAAATAGCACTTACTGCATTTTAAATTCACGTCAGTGCTCGTGTAAGGGTCATGTTGGTGATAAATATTTGAGCTCCAGATTGGATTTTGGGATAGTTCATTCAGGCCTTGCCACTGCAGAACAAATCACAACCAAGACAACCCCAAAGAGAAGCACTTATGAAGTCCAGAATCATGAGTGGCTCCATCTGAGGTGATCCGAGTTGGAAGCTCACAGCCATTTTCTCTGCTGTTCATTCAGTTGATATTGTCAAACAAAACTGCCCCAACAAGTAGCACTTACTGAAAAAAACACCAAGTCAATGCTAAAGTTAGGGTAATTGTACAGACTTACAAGAAAGTCTCTCTTTCTTGTTCTATCAATATGTTATCCAAGAAGATTGCCCTCTGAAATTACACAAATATGACCTCAAAAAATCACCAACACTACCCCTACAAATAGCACTTACTGCATTTTAAATTCAAGTCTGTGCTTGTGTAAGGGTGATGCTGGTGATACATATTTGAATTCCACATTGGATTTTAGGATAGTTCATTTAGACCTTTTGACTGCAGAACAAATCACAACCAAGACAACCACAAAGAGAAGCACTTATGAAGTCCAGAATCATGAGTGGTTCCATCTGAAGTGATCCGAGTTGGAAGCTCACAGCCATTTTCTTTGCTATTTATTCAGTTGATATTGTCAAACAAAACTGCCCCAACATCCTACTGAAATGGATGACATCAAAAATAACTCTACCCATGACTTATCTTTGGGTCCAGGTGATCTTTTTGTAGCATCTTCTGTGGTGTGTCCAGCTACAGTGGATTTGCTTCCACAACCACGCCAATCTTATATTGGAGTGTAGCCACTCCCAACATGCTCCACCTTCTTTTTCATGAAGTTTCAATGGCCTTGATAAAGGTTGGTAAAAGAAAGGACCACACCTCCACTAAGAGACAACCATCATCTTCAATTCATGCAGGTCTCTTAGTACTTGATGAGACCCCAATTGCTCATTTGACTGCCTTTCATTCACATATGGTACAGTTTAATTGCAAATGTATCACTCTCTTGAAACAACGCAAACACAGTTGTTCTTTTAAAACTAAACATTTCGAAGCAGACCATATGATTGTATGCCTTTTGAATGTAGCCACCGTAGAGAAATAGATCAAATATGGACTTGTTAAAATCAGCAACACGACCCCAACAAATAGCACTTACTGCATTTTAAATTCACGTCAGTGCTCGTGTAAGGGTCATGTTGGTGATAAATATTTGAGCTCCAGGTTGGATTTTGGAATAGTTCATTCAGGCCTTGCCACTGCAGAACAAATCACAACCAAGACAACCCCAAAGAGAAGCACTTATGAAGTCCAGAATCATGAGTGGCTCCATCTGAGGTGATCCGAGTTGGAAGCTCACAGCCATTTTCTCTGCTGTTCATTCAGTTGATATTGTCAAACAAAACTGCCCCAACAAGTAGCACTTACTGAAAAAAACACCAAGTCAATGCTAAAGTTAGGGTAATTGTACAGACTTACAAGAAAGTCTCTCTTTCTTGTTCTATCAATATGTTATCCAAGAAGATTGCCCTCTGAAATTACACAAATATGACCTCAAAAAATCACCAACACTACCCCAACAAATAGCACTTACTGCATTTTAAATTCAAGTCTGTGCTTGTGTAAGGGTGATGCTGGTGATTCATATTTGAATTCCACATTGGATTTTAGGATAGTTCATTTAGACCGTTTGACTGCAGATCCCATCACAACCAAGACAACCCCAAAGAGAAGCACTTATGAAGTCCAGAATCATGAGTGGCTCCATCTGAAGTGATCCGAGTTGGAAGCTCACAGCCATTTTCTTTGCCATTCATTCAGTTGATATTGTCAAACAAAACTGCCCCCAACATTATACTGAAACAAGGCAGCACTGAAATGGGTGACATCAAAAATAACTCTACCCATGACTTATCTTCGGGTCCAGGTGATCTTTTTGTAGCATCTTCTGTGGTGTGTCCAGCTACAGTGGATTTGCTTCCACAACCACGCCAATCTTATATTGGAGTGTAGCCAACATGCTCCACCTTCTTTTTCATGAAGTTTCAATGGCCTTGATAAAGGTTGGTAAAAGAAAGGACCACACCTCCACTAAGAGACAACCATCATCTTCATTTCATGCAGGTCTCTTAGTACTTGATGAGACCCCAATTGCTCATTTGACTGCCTTTCATTCACATATGGTACAGTTTAATTGCAAATGTATCACTCTCTTGAAACAATGCAAACACAGTTGTTCTTTTAAAACTAAACATTTCGAAGCAGACCATATGATTGTATGCCTTTTGAATGTAGCCACCGTAGAGAAATAGATCAAATATGGACTTGTTAAAATCAGCAACACGACCCCAACAAATAGCACTTACTGCATTTTAAATTCACGTCAGTGCTCGTGTAAGGGTCATGTTGGTGATAAATATTTGAGCTCCAGATTGGATTTTGGGATAGCTCATTCAGGCCTTGCCACTGCAGAACAAATTACAACCAAGACAACCCCAAAGAGAAGCACTTATGAAGTCCAGAATCATGAGTGGCTCCATCTGAAGTGATCCGAGTTGGAAGCTCACAGCCATTTTCTTTGCCATTCATTCAGTTGATATTGTCAAACAAAACTGCCCCAACAAGTAGCACTTACTGAAAAAAACACCAAGTCAATGCTAAAGTTAGGGTAATTGTACAGACTTACAAGAAAGTCTCTCTTTCTTGTTCTATCAATATGTTATCCAAGAAGATTGCCCTCTGAAATTACACAAATATGACCTCAAAAAATCACCAACACTACCCCAACAAATAGCACTTACTGCATTTTAAATTCAAGTCTGTGCTTGTGTAAGGGTGATGCTGGTGATACATATTTGAATTCCACATTGGATTTTAGGATAGTTCATTTAGACCGTTTGACTGCAGATCCCATCACAACCAAGACAACCCCAAAGAGAAGCACTTATGAAGTCCAGAATCATGAGTGGCTCCATCTGAAGTGATCCGAGTTGGAAGCTCACAGCCATTTTCTTTGCCATTCATTCAGTTGATATTGTCAAACAAAACTGCCCCCAACATTATACTGAAACAAGGCAGCACTGAAATGGGTGACATCAAAAATAACTCTACCCATGACTTATCTTCGGGTCCAGGTGATCTTTTTGTAGCATCTTCTGTGGTGTGTCCAGCTACAGTGGATTTGCTTCCACAACCACGCCAATCTTATATTGGAGTGTAGCCCCTCCCAACATGCTCCACCTTCTTTTTCATGAAGTTTCAATGGCCCTGATGAAGGTTGGTAAAAGAAAGGACCACACCTCCACTAAGAGACAACCATCATCTTCAATTCATGCAGGTCTCTTAGTACTTGATGAGACCCCAATTGCTCATTTGACTGCCTTTCATTCACATATGGTACAGTTTAATTGCAAATGTATCACTCTCTTGAAACAACGCAAACACAGTTGTTCTTTTAAAACTAAACATTTCGAAGCAGACCATATGATTGTATGCCTTTTGAATGTAGCCACCGTAGAGAAATAGATCAAATATGGACTTGTTAAAATCAGCAACACGACCCCAACAAATAGCACTTACTGCATTTTAAATTCACGTCAGTGCTCGTGTAAGGGTCATGTTGGTGATAAATATTTGAGCTCCAGGTTGGATTTTGGAATAGTTCATTCAGGCCTTGCCACTGCAGAACAAATCACAACCAAGACAACCCCAAAGAGAAGCACTTATGAAGTCCAGAATCATGAGTGGCTCCATCTGAGGTGATCCGAGTTGGAAGCTCACAGCCATTTTCTCTGCTGTTCATTCAGTTGATATTGTCAAACAAAACTGCCCCAACAAGTAGCACTTACTGAAAAAAACACCAAGTCAATGCTAAAGTTAGGGTAATTGTACAGACTTACAAGAAAGTCTCTCTTTCTTGTTCTATCAATATGTTATCCAAGAAGATTGCCCTCTGAAATTACACAAATATGACCTCAAAAAATCACCAACATTACCCCAACAAATAGCACTTACTGCATTTTAAATTCAAGTCTGTGCTTGTGTAAGGGTGATGCTGGTGATACATATTTGAATTCCACATTGGATTTTAGGATAGTTCATTTAGACCGTTTGACTGCAGATCCCATCACAACCAAGACAACCCCAAAGAGAAGCACTTATGAAGTCCAGAATCATGAGTGGCTCCATCTGAAGTGATCCGAGTTGGAAGCTCACAGCCATTTTCTTTGCTATTTATTCAGTTGATATTGTCAAACAAAACTGCCCCAACATCCTACTGAAATGGATGACATCAAAAATAACTCTACCCATGACTTATCTTTGGGTCCAGGTGATCTTTTTGTAGCATCTTCTGTGGTGTGTCCAGCTACGGTGGATTTGCTTCCACAACCACGCCAAACTTATATTGGAGTGTAGCCACTCCCAACATGCTCCACCTTCTTTTTCATGAAGTTTCAATGGCCTTGATAAAGGTTGGTAAAAGAAAGGACCACACCTCCACTAAGAGACAACCATCATCTTCAATTCATGCAGGTCTCTTAGTACTTGATGAGACCCCAATTGCTCATTTGACTGCCTTCCATTCACATATGGTACAGTTTAATTGCAAATGTATCACTCTCTTGAAACAACGCCAACACAGTTGTTCTTTTAAAACTAAACATTTCGAAGCAGACCATATGATTGTATGCCTTTTGAATGTAGCCACCGTAGAGAAATAGATCAAATATGGACTTGTTAAAATCAGCAACACGACCCCAACAAATAGCACTTACTGCATTTTAAATTCACATCAGTGCTCGTGTAAGGGTCATGTTGGTGATAAATATTTGAGCTCCAGATTGGATTTTGGGATAGTTCATTCAGGCCTTGCCACTGCAGAACAAATCACAACCAAGACAACCCCAAAGAGAAGCACTTATGAAGTCCAGAATCATGAGTGGCTCCATCTGAGGTGATCCGAGTTGGAAGCTCACAGCCATTTTCTCTGCTGTTCATTCAGTTGATATTGTCAAACAAAACTGCCCCAACAAGTAGCACTTACTGAAAAAAACACCAAGTCAATGCTAAAGTTAGGGTAATTGTACAGACTTACAAGAAAGCCTCTCTTTCTTGTTCTATCAATATGTTATCCAAGAAGATTGCCCTCTGAAATTACACAAATATGACCTCAAAAAATCACCAACACTACCCCAACAAATAGCACTTACTGCATTTTAAATTCAAGTCTGTGCTTGTGTAAGGGTGATGCTGGTGATACATATTTGAATTCCACATTGGATTTTAGGATAGTTCATTTAGACCGTTTGACTGCAGATCCCATCACAACCAAGACAACCCCAAAGAGAAGCACTTATGAAGTCCAGAATCATGAGTGGCTCCATCTGAAGTGATCCGAGTTGGAAGCTCACAGCCATTTTCTTTGCCATTCATTCAGTTGATATTGTCAAACAAAACTGCCCCCAACATTATACTGAAACAAGGCAGCACTGAAATGGGTGACATCAAAAATAACTCTACCCATGACTTATCTTCGGGTCCAGGTGATCTTTTTGTAGCATCTTCTGTGGTGTGTCCAGCTACAGTGGATTTGCTTCCACAACCACGCCAATCTTATATTGGAGTGTAGCCCCTCCCAACATGCTCCACCTTCTTTTTCATGAAGTTTCAATGGCCCTGATGAAGGTTGGTAAAAGAAAGGACCACACCTCCACTAAGAGACAACCATCATCTTCAATTCATGCAGGTCTCTTAGTACTTGATGAGACCCCAATTGCTCATTTGACTGCCTTTCATTCACATATGGTACAGTTTAATTGCAAATGTATCACTCTCTTGAAACAACGCAAACACAGTTGTTCTTTTAAAACTAAACATTTCGAAGCAGACCATATGATTGTATGCCTTTTGAATGTAGCCACCGTAGAGAAATAGATCAAATATGGACTTGTTAAAATCAGCAACACGACCCCAACAAATAGCACTTACTGCATTTTAAATTCACGTCAGTGCTCGTGTAAGGGTCATGTTGGTGATAAATATTTGAGCTCCAGGTTGGATTTTGGAATAGTTCATTCAGGCCTTGCCACTGCAGAACAAATCACAACCAAGACAACCCCAAAGAGAAGCACTTATGAAGTCCAGAATCATGAGTGGCTCCATCTGAGGTGATCCGAGTTGGAAGCTCACAGCCATTTTCTCTGCTGTTCATTCAGTTGATATTGTCAAACAAAACTGCCCCAACAAGTAGCACTTACTGAAAAAAACACCAAGTCAATGCTAAAGTTAGGGTAATTGTACAGACTTACAAGAAAGTCTCTCTTTCTTGTTCTATCAATATGTTATCCAAGAAGATTGCCCTCTGAAATTACACAAATATGACCTCAAAAAATCACCAACATTACCCCAACAAATAGCACTTACTGCATTTTAAATTCAAGTCTGTGCTTGTGTAAGGGTGATGCTGGTGATACATATTTGAATTCCACATTGGATTTTAGGATAGTTCATTTAGACCGTTTGACTGCAGATCCCATCACAACCAAGACAACCCCAAAGAGAAGCACTTATGAAGTCCAGAATCATGAGTGGCTCCATCTGAAGTGATCCGAGTTGGAAGCTCACAGCCATTTTCTTTGCTATTTATTCAGTTGATATTGTCAAACAAAACTGCCCCAACATCCTACTGAAATGGATGACATCAAAAATAACTCTACCCATGACTTATCTTTGGGTCCAGGTGATCTTTTTGTAGCATCTTCTGTGGTGTGTCCAGCTACAGTGGATTTGCTTCCACAACCACGCCAATCTTATATTGGAGTGTAGCCCCTCCCAACATGCTCCACCTTCTTTTTCATGAAGTTTCTTTGGCCTTGATAAAGGTTGGTAAAAGAAAGGACCACACCTCCACTAAGAGACAACCGTCATCTTCAATTCATGCAGGTCTCTTAGTACTTGATGAGACCCCAATTGCTCATTTGACTGCCTTTCATTCACATATGGTACAGTTTAATTGCAAATGTATCACTCTCTTGAAACAACACAAACACAGTTGTTCTTTTAAAACTAAACATTTCGAAGCAGACCATATGATTGTATGCCTTTTGAATGTAGCCACCGTAGAGAAATAGATCAAATATGGACTTGTTAAAATCAGCAACACGACCCCAACAAATAGCACTTACTGCATTTTAAATTCACGTCAGTGCTCGTGTAAGGGTCATGTTGGTGATAAATATTTGAGCTCCAGATTGGATTTTGGGATAGTTCATTCAGGCCTTGCCACTGCAGAACAAATCACAACCAAGACAACCCCAAAGAGAAGCACTTATGAAGTCCAGAATCATGAGTGGCTCCATCTGAGGTGATCCGAGTTGGAAGCTCACAGCCATTTTCTCTGCTGTTCATTCAGTTGATATTGTCAAACAAAACTGCCCCAACAAGTAGCACTTACTGAAAAAAACACCAAGTCAATGCTAAAGTTAGGGTAATTGTACAGACTTACAAGAAAGCCTCTCTTTCTTGTTCTATCAATATGTTATCCAAGAAGATTGCCCTCTGAAATTACACAAATATGACCTCAAAAAATCACCAACACTACCCCAACAAATAGCACTTACTGCATTTTAAATTCAAGTCTGTGCTTGTGTAAGGGTGATGCTGGTGATACATATTTGAATTCCACATTGAATTTTAGGATAGTTCATTTAGACCGTTTGACTGCAGATCCCATCACAACCAAGACAACCCCAAAGAGAAGCACTTATGAAGTCCAGAATCATGAGTGGTTCCATCTGAAGTGATCCGAGTTGGAAGCTCACAGCCATTTTCTTTGCTATTTATTCAGTTGATATTGTCAAACAAAACTGCCCCAACAAGTAGCACTTACTGAAAAAAACACCAAGTCAATGCTAAAGTTAGGGTAATTGTACAGACTTACAAGAAAGTCTCTCTTTCTTGTTCTATCAATATGTTATCCAAGAAGATTGCCCTCTGAAATTACACAAATATGACCTCAAAAAATCACCAACACTACCCCAACAAATAGCACTTACTGCATTTTAAATTCAAGTCTGTGCTTGTGTAAGGGTGATGCTGGTGATACATATTTGAATTCCACATTGGATTTTAGGATAGTTCATTTAGACCTTTTGACTGCAGAACAAATCACAACCAAGACAACCCCAAAGAGAAGCACTTATGAAGTCCAGAATCATGAGTGGCTCCATCTGAGGTGATCCGAGTTGGAAGCTCACAGCCATTTTCTCTGCTGTTCATTCAGTTGATATTGTCAAACAAAACTGCCCCAACAAGTAGCACTTACTGAAAAATGCACCAAGTCAATGCTAAAGTTAGGGTAATTGTACAGACTTACAAGAAAGTCTCTCTTTCTTATTCTATCAATATGTTATCCAAGAAGATTGCCCTCTGAAATTACACAAATATGACCTCAAAAAATCACCAACACTACCCCAACAAATAGCACTTACTGCATTTTAAATTCAAGTCTGTGCTTGTGTAAGGGTGATGCTGGTGATACATATTTGAATTCCACATTGGATTTTAGGATAGTTCATTTAGACCTTTTGACTGCAGATCCCATCACAACCAAGACAACCCCAAAGAGAAGCACTTATGAAGTCCAGAATCATGAGTGGCTCCATCTGAGGTGATCCGAGTTGGAAGCTCACAGCCATTTTCTCTGCTGTTCATTCAGTTGATATTGTCAAACAAAACTGCCCCAACAAGTAGCACTTACTGAAAAAAACACCAAGTCAATGCTAAAGTTAGGGTAATTGTACAGACTTACAAGAAAGTCTCTCTTTCTTGTTCTATCAATATGTTATCCAAGAAGATTGCCCTCTGAAATTACACAAATATGACCTCAAAAAATCACCAACACTACCCCAACAAATAGCACTTACTGCATTTTAAATTCAAGTCTGTGCTTGTGTAAGGGTGATGCTGGTGATTCATATTTGAATTCCACATTGGATTTTAGGATAGTTCATTTAGACCGTTTGACTGCAGATCCCATCACAACCAAGACAACCCCAAAGAGAAGCACTTATGAAGTCCAGAATCATGAGTGGCTCCATCTGAAGTGATCCGAGTTGGAAGCTCACAGCCATTTTCTTTGCCATTCATTCAGTTGATATTGTCAAACAAAACTGCCCCCAACATTATACTGAAACAAGGCAGCACTGAAATGGGTGACATCAAAAATAACTCTACCCATGACTTATCTTCGGGTCCAGGTGATCTTTTTGTAGCATCTTCTGTGGTGTGTCCAGCTACAGTGGATTTGCTTCCACAACCACGCCAATCTTATATTGGAGTGTAGCCACTCCCAACATGCTCCACCTTCTTTTTCATGAAGTTTCAATGGCCTTGATAAAGGTTGGTAAAAGAAAGGACCACACTTTCACGAAGAGACAACCATCATCTTCAATTCATGCAGGTCTCTTAGTACTTGATGAGACCCCAATTGCTCATTTGACTGCCTTTCATTCACATATGGTACAGTTTAATTGCAAATGTATCACTCTCTTGAAACAACGCAAACACAGTTGTTCTTTTAAAACTAAACATTTCGAAGCAGACCATATGATTGTATGCCTTTTGAATGTAGCCACCGTAGAGAAATAGATCAAATATGGACTTGTTAAAATCAGCAACACGACCCCAACAAATAGCACTTACTGCATTTTAAATTCACGTCAGTGCTCGTGTAAGGGTCATGTTGGTGATAAATATTTGAGCTCCAGGTTGGATTTTGGAATAGTTCATTCAGGCCTTGCCACTGCAGAACAAATCACAACCAAGACAACCCCAAAGAGAAGCACTTATGAAGTCCAGAATCATGAGTGGCTCCATCTGAGGTGATCCGAGTTGGAAGCTCACAGCCATTTTCTCTGCTGTTCATTCAGTTGATATTGTCAAACAAAACTGCCCCAACAAGTAGCACTTACTGAAAAAAACACCAAGTCAATGCTAAAGTTAGGGTAATTGTACAGACTTACAAGAAAGTCTCTCTTTCTTGTTCTATCAATATGTTATCCAAGAAGATTGCCCTCTGAAATTACACAAATATGACCTCAAAAAATCACCAACATTACCCCAACAAATAGCACTTACTGCATTTTAAATTCAAGTCTGTGCTTGTGTAAGGGTGATGCTGGTGATACATATTTGAATTCCACATTGGATTTTAGGATAGTTCATTTAGACCGTTTGACTGCAGATCCCATCACAACCAAGACAACCCCAAAGAGAAGCACTTATGAAGTCCAGAATCATGAGTGGCTCCATCTGAAGTGATCCGAGTTGGAAGCTCACAGCCATTTTCTTTGCTATTTATTCAGTTGATATTGTCAAACAAAACTGCCCCAACATCCTACTGAAATGGATGACATCAAAAATAACTCTACCCATGACTTATCTTTGGGTCCAGGTGATCTTTTTGTAGCATCTTCTGTGGTGTGTCCAGCTACAGTGGATTTGCTTCCACAACCACGCCAATCTTATATTGGAGTGTAGCCACTCCCAACATGCTCCACCTTCTTTTTCATGAAGTTTCAATGGCCTTGATAAAGGTTGGTAAAAGAAAGGACCACACCTCCACTAAGAGACAACCATCATCTTCAATTCATGCAGGTCTCTTAGTACTTGATGAGACCCCAATTGCTCATTTGACTGCCTTCCATTCACATATGGTACAGTTTAATTGCAAATGTATCACTCTCTTGAAACAACGCAAACACAGTTGTTCTTTTAAAACTAAACATTTCGAAGCAGACCATATGATTGTATGCCTTTTGAATGTAGCCACCGTAGAGAAATAGATCAAATATGGACTTGTTAAAATCAGCAACACGACCCCAACAAATAGCACTTACTGCATTTTAAATTCACGTCAGTGCTCGTGTAAGGGTCATGTTGGTGATAAATATTTGAGCTCCAGATTGGATTTTGGGATAGTTCATTCAGGCCTTGCCACTGCAGAACAAATCACAACCAAGACAACCCCAAAGAGAAGCACTTATGAAGTCCAGAATCATGAGTGGCTCCATCTGAGGTGATCCGAGTTGGAAGCTCACAGCCATTTTCTCTGCTGTTCATTCAGTTGATATTGTCAAACAAAACTGCCCCAACAATTAGCACTTACTGAAAAAAACACCAAGTCAATGCTAAAGTTAGGGTAATTGTACAGACTTACAAGAAAGCCTCTCTTTCTTGTTCTATCAATATGTTATCCAAGAAGATTGCCCTCTGAAATTACACAAATATGACCTCAAAAAATCACCAACACTACCCCAACAAATAGCACTTACTGCATTTTAAATTCAAGTCTGTGCTTGTGTAAGGGTGATGCTGGTGATACATATTTGAATTCCACATTGAATTTTAGGATAGTTCATTTAGACCGTTTGACTGCAGATCCCATCACAACCAAGACAACCCCAAAGAGAAGCACTTATGAAGTCCAGAATCATGAGTGGTTCCATCTGAAGTGATCCGAGTTGGAAGCTCACAGCCATTTTCTTTGCTATTTATTCAGTTGATATTGTCAAACAAAACTGCCCCAACAAGTAGCACTTACTGAAAAAAACACCAAGTCAATGCTAAAGTTAGGGTAATTGTACAGACTTACAAGAAAGTCTCTCTTTCTTGTTCTATCAATATGTTATCCAAGAAGATTGCCCTCTGAAATTACACAAATATGACCTCAAAAAATCACCAACACTACCCCAACAAATAGCACTTACTGCATTTTAAATTCAAGTCTGTGCTTGTGTAAGGGTGATGCTGGTGATACATATTTGAATTCCACATTGGATTTTAGGATAGTTCATTTAGACCTTTTGACTGCAGAACAAATCACAACCAAGACAACCCCAAAGAGAAGCACTTATGAAGTCCAGAATCATGAGTGGCTCCATCTGAGGTGATCCGAGTTGGAAGCTCACAGCCATTTTCTCTGCTGTTCATTCAGTTGATATTGTCAAACAAAACTGCCCCAACAAGTAGCACTTACTGAAAAATGCACCAAGTCAATGCTAAAGTTAGGGTAATTGTACAGACTTACAAGAAAGTCTCTCTTTCTTGTTCTATCAATATGTTATCCAAGAAGATTGCCCTCTGAAATTACACAAATATGACCTCAAAAAATCACCAACACTACCCCAACAAATAGCACTTACTGCATTTTAAATTCAAGTCTGTGCTTGTGTAAGGGTGATGCTGGTGATACATATTTGAATTCCACATTGGATTTTAGGATAGTTCATTTAGACCTTTTGACTGCAGATCCCATCACAACCAAGACAACCCCAAAGAGAAGCACTTATGAAGTCCAGAATCATGAGTGGCTCCATCTGAGGTGATCCGAGTTGGAAGCTCACAGCCATTTTCTCTGCTGTTCATTCAGTTGATATTGTCAAACAAAACTGCCCCAACAAGTAGCACTTACTGGAAAAAACACCAAGTCAATGCTAAAGTTAGGGTAATTGTACAGACTTACAAGAAAGTCTCTCTTTCTTGTTCTATCAATATGTTATCCAAGAAGATTGCCCTCTGAAATTACACAAATATGACCTCAAAAAATCACCAACACTACCCCAACAAATAGCACTTACTGCATTTTAAATTCAAGTCTGTGCTTGTGTAAGGGTGATGCTGGTGATACATATTTGAATTCCACATTGGATTTTAGGATAGTTCATTTAGACCGTTTGACTGCAGATCCCATCACAACCAAGACAACCCCAAAGAGAAGCACTTATGAAGTCCAGAATCATGAGTGGCTCCATCTGAAGTGATCCGAGTTGGAAGCTCACAGCCATTTTCTTTGCCATTCATTCAGTTGATATTGTCAAACAAAACTGCCCCCAACATTATACTGAAACAAGGCAGCACTGAAATGGGTGACATCAAAAATAACTCTACCCATGACTTATCTTCGGGTCCAGGTGATCTTTTTGTAGCATCTTCTGTGGTGTGTCCAGCTACAGTGGATTTGCTTCCACAACCACGCCAATCTTATATTGGAGTGTAGCCACTCCCAACATGCTCCACCTTCTTTGGCCTTGATAAAGGTTGGTAAAAGAAAGGACCACACCTCCACTAAGAGACAACCATCATCTTCAATTCATGCAGGTCTCTTAGTACTTGATGAGACCCCAATTGCTCATTTGACTGCCTTTCATTCACATATGGTACAGTTTAATTGCAAATGTATCACTCTCTTGAAACAACACAAACACAGTTGTTCTTTTAAAACTAAACATTTCGAAGCAGACCATATGATTGTATGCCTTTTGAATGTAACCACCGTAGAGAAATAGATCAAATATGGACTTGTTAAAATCAGCAACACGACCCCAACAAATAGCACTTACTGCATTTTAAATTCACGTCAGTGCTCGTGTAAGGGTCATGTTGGTGATAAATATTTGAGCTCCAGGTTGGATTTTGGAATAGTTCATTCAGGCCTTGCCACTGCAGAACAAATCACAACCAAGACAACCCCAAAGAGAAGCACTTATGAAGTCCAGAATCATGAGTGGCTCCATCTGAGGTGATCCGAGTTGGAAGCTCACAGCCATTTTCTCTGCTGTTCATTCAGTTGATATTGTCAAACAAAACTGCCCCAACAAGTAGCACTTACTGAAAAAAACACCAAGTCAATGCTAAAGTTAGGGTAATTGTACAGACTTACAAGAAAGTCTCTCTTTCTTGTTCTATCAATATGTTATCCAAGAAGATTGCCCTCTGAAATTACACAAATATGACCTCAAAAAATCACCAACACTACCCCAACAAATAGCACTTACTGCATTTTAAATTCAAGTCTGTGCTTGTGTAAGGGTGATGCTGGTGATACATATTTGAATTCCACATTGGATTTTAGGATAGTTCATTTAGACCTTTTGACTGCAGAACAAATCACAACCAAGACAACCCCAAAGAGAAGCACTTATGAAGTCCAGAATCATGAGTGGCTCCATCTGAGGTGATCCGAGTTGGAAGCTCACAGCCATTTTCTCTGCTGTTCATTCAGTTGATATTGTCAAACAAAACTGCCCCAACAAGTAGCACTTACTGAAAAATGCACCAAGTCAATGCTAAAGTTAGGGTAATTGTACAGACTTACAAGAAAGTCTCTCTTTCTTGTTCTATCAATATGTTATCCAAGAAGATTGCCCTCTGAAATTACACAAATATGACCTCAAAAAATCACCAACACTACCCCAACAAATAGCACTTACTGCATTTTAAATTCAAGTCTGTGCTTGTGTAAGGGTGATGCTGGTGATACATATTTGAATTCCACATTGGATTTTAGGATAGTTCATTTAGACCTTTTGACTGCAGATCCCATCACAACCAAGACAACCCCAAAGAGAAGCACTTATGAAGTCCAGAATCATGAGTGGCTCCATCTGAGGTGATCCGAGTTGGAAGCTCACAGCCATTTTCTCTGCTGTTCATTCAGTTGATATTGTCAAACAAAACTGCCCCAACAAGTAGCACTTACTGAAAAAAACACCAAGTCAATGCTAAAGTTAGGGTAATTGTACAGACTTACAAGAAAGTCTCTCTTTCTTGTTCTATCAATATGTTATCCAAGAAGATTGCCCTCTGAAATTACACAAATATGACCTCAAAAAATCACCAACACTACCCCAACAAATAGCACTTACTGCATTTTAAATTCAAGTCTGTGCTTGTGTAAGGGTGATGCTGGTGATTCATATTTGAATTCCACATTGGATTTTAGGATAGTTCATTTAGACCGTTTGACTGCAGATCCCATCACAACCAAGACAACCCCAAAGAGAAGCACTTATGAAGTCCAGAATCATGAGTGGCTCCATCTGAAGTGATCCGAGTTGGAAGCTCACAGCCATTTTCTTTGCCATTCATTCAGTTGATATTGTCAAACAAAACTGCCCCCAACATTATACTGAAACAAGGCAGCACTGAAATGGGTGACATCAAAAATAACTCTACCCATGACTTATCTTCGGGTCCAGGTGATCTTTTTGTAGCATCTTCTGTGGTGTGTCCAGCTACAGTGGATTTGCTTCCACAACCACGCCAATCTTATATTGGAGTGTAGCCCCTCCCAACATGCTCCACCTTCTTTTTCATGAAGTTTCAATGGCCCTGATGAAGGTTGGTAAAAGAAAGGACCACACCTCCACTAAGAGACAACCATCATCTTCAATTCATGCAGGTCTCTTAGTACTTGATGAGACCCCAATTGCTCATTTGACTGGCTGTCATTCACATATGGTACAGTTTAATTGCAAATGTATCACTCTCTTGAAACAACGCAAACACAGTTGTTCTTTTAAAACTAAACATTGCGAAGCAGACCATATGATTGTATGCCTTTTGAATGTAGCCACCGTAGAGAAATAGATCAAATATGGACTTGTTAAAATCAGCAACACGACCCCAACAAATAGCACTTACTGCATTTTAAATTCACGTCAGTGCTCGTGTAAGGGTCATGTTGGTGATAAATATTTGAGCTCCAGATTGGATTTTGGGATAGTTCATTCAGGCCTTGCCACTGCAGAACAAATCACAACCAAGACAACCCCAAAGAGAAGCACTTATGAAGTCCAGAATCATGAGTGGCTCCATCTGAGGTGATCCGAGTTGGAAGCTCACAGCCATTTTCTCTGCTGTTCATTCAGTTGATATTGTCAAACAAAACTGCCCCAACAAGTAGCACTTACTGAAAAAAACACCAAGTCAATGCTAAAGTTAGGGTAATTGTACAGACTTACAAGAAAGTCTCTCTTTCTTGTTCTATCAATATGTTATCCAAGAAGATTGCCCTCTGAAATTACACAAATATGACCTCAAAAAATCACCAACACTACCCCTACAAATAGCACTTACTGCATTTTAAATTCAAGTCTGTGCTTGTGTAAGGGTGATGCTGGTGATACATATTTGAATTCCACATTGGATTTTAGGATAGTTCATTTAGACCGTTTGACTGCAGATCCCATCACAACCAAGACAACCCCAAAGAGAAGCACTTATGAAGTCCAGAATCATGAGTGGCTCCATCTGAAGTGATCCGAGTTGGAAGCTCACAGCCATTTTCTTTGCCATTCATTCAGTTGATATTGTCAAACAAAACTGCCCCCAACATTATACTGAAACAAGGCAGCACTGAAATGGGTGACATCAAAAATAACTCTACCCATGACTTATCTTCGGGTCCAGGTGATCTTTTTGTAGCATCTTCTGTGGTGTGTCCAGCTACAGTGGATTTGCTTCCACAACCACGCCAATCTTATATTGGAGTGTAGCCACTCCCAACATGCTCCACCTTCTTTTTCATGAAGTTTCAATGGCCTTGATAAAGGTTGGTAAAAGAAAGGACCACACTTTCACGAAGAGACAACCATCATCTTCAATTCATGCAGGTCTCTTAGTACTTGATGAGACCCCAATTGCTCATTTGACTGCCTTTCATTCACATATGGTACAGTTTAATTGCAAATGTATCACTCTCTTGAAACAACGCAAACACAGTTGTTCTTTTAAAACTAAACATTTCGAAGCAGACCATATGATTGTATGCCTTTTGAATGTAGCCACCGTAGAGAAATAGATCAAATATGGACTTGTTAAAATCAGCAACACGACCCCAACAAATAGCACTTACTGCATTTTAAATTCACGTCAGTGCTCGTGTAAGGGTCATGTTGGTGATAAATATTTGAGCTCCAGGTTGGATTTTGGAATAGTTCATTCAGGCCTTGCCACTGCAGAACAAATCACAACCAAGACAACCCCAAAGAGAAGCACTTATGAAGTCCAGAATCATGAGTGGCTCCATCTGAGGTGATCCGAGTTGGAAGCTCACAGCCATTTTCTCTGCTGTTCATTCAGTTGATATTGTCAAACAAAACTGCCCCAACAAGTAGCACTTACTGAAAAAAACACCAAGTCAATGCTAAAGTTAGGGTAATTGTACAGACTTACAAGAAAGTCTCTCTTTCTTGTTCTATCAATATGTTATCCAAGAAGATTGCCCTCTGAAATTACACAAATATGACCTCAAAAAATCACCAACATTACCCCAACAAATAGCACTTACTGCATTTTAAATTCAAGTCTGTGCTTGTGTAAGGGTGATGCTGGTGATACATATTTGAATTCCACATTGGATTTTAGGATAGTTCATTTAGACCGTTTGACTGCAGATCCCATCACAACCAAGACAACCCCAAAGAGAAGCACTTATGAAGTCCAGAATCATGAGTGGCTCCATCTGAAGTGATCCGAGTTGGAAGCTCACAGCCATTTTCTTTGCTATTTATTCAGTTGATATTGTCAAACAAAACTGCCCCAACATCCTACTGAAATGGATGACATCAAAAATAACTCTACCCATGACTTATCTTTGGGTCCAGGTGATCTTTTTGTAGCATCTTCTGTGGTGTGTCCAGCTACAGTGGATTTGCTTCCACAACCACGCCAATCTTATATTGGAGTGTAGCCACTCCCAACATGCTCCACCTTCTTTTTCATGAAGTTTCAATGGCCTTGATAAAGGTTGGTAAAAGAAAGGACCACACCTCCACTAAGAGACAACCATCATCTTCAATTCATGCAGGTCTCTTAGTACTTGATGAGACCCCAATTGCTCATTTGACTGCCTTCCATTCACATATGGTACAGTTTAATTGCAAATGTATCACTCTCTTGAAACAACGCAAACACAGTTGTTCTTTTAAAACTAAACATTTCGAAGCAGACCATATGATTGTATGCCTTTTGAATGTAGCCACCGTAGAGAAATAGATCAAATATGGACTTGTTAAAATCAGCAACACGACCCCAACAAATAGCACTTACTGCATTTTAAATTCACGTCAGTGCTCGTGTAAGGGTCATGTTGGTGATAAATATTTGAGCTCCAGATTGGATTTTGGGATAGTTCATTCAGGCCTTGCCACTGCAGAACAAATCACAACCAAGACAACCCCAAAGAGAAGCACTTATGAAGTCCAGAATCATGAGTGGCTCCATCTGAGGTGATCCGAGTTGGAAGCTCACAGCCATTTTCTCTGCTGTTCATTCAGTTGATATTGTCAAACAAAACTGCCCCAACAATTAGCACTTACTGAAAAAAACACCAAGTCAATGCTAAAGTTAGGGTAATTGTACAGACTTACAAGAAAGCCTCTCTTTCTTGTTCTATCAATATGTTATCCAAGAAGATTGCCCTCTGAAATTACACAAATATGACCTCAAAAAATCACCAACACTACCCCAACAAATAGCACTTACTGCATTTTAAATTCAAGTCTGTGCTTGTGTAAGGGTGATGCTGGTGATACATATTTGAATTCCACATTGAATTTTAGGATAGTTCATTTAGACCGTTTGACTGCAGATCCCATCACAACCAAGACAACCCCAAAGAGAAGCACTTATGAAGTCCAGAATCATGAGTGGTTCCATCTGAAGTGATCCGAGTTGGAAGCTCACAGCCATTTTCTTTGCTATTTATTCAGTTGATATTGTCAAACAAAACTGCCCCAACAAGTAGCACTTACTGAAAAAAACACCAAGTCAATGCTAAAGTTAGGGTAATTGTACAGACTTACAAGAAAGTCTCTCTTTCTTGTTCTATCAATATGTTATCCAAGAAGATTGCCCTCTGAAATTACACAAATATGACCTCAAAAAATCACCAACACTACCCCAACAAATAGCACTTACTGCATTTTAAATTCAAGTCTGTGCTTGTGTAAGGGTGATGCTGGTGATACATATTTGAATTCCACATTGGATTTTAGGATAGTTCATTTAGACCTTTTGACTGCAGAACAAATCACAACCAAGACAACCCCAAAGAGAAGCACTTATGAAGTCCAGAATCATGAGTGGCTCCATCTGAGGTGATCCGAGTTGGAAGCTCACAGCCATTTTCTCTGCTGTTCATTCAGTTGATATTGTCAAACAAAACTGCCCCAACAAGTAGCACTTACTGAAAAATGCACCAAGTCAATGCTAAAGTTAGGGTAATTGTACAGACTTACAAGAAAGTCTCTCTTTCTTGTTCTATCAATATGTTATCCAAGAAGATTGCCCTCTGAAATTACACAAATATGACCTCAAAAAATCACCAACACTACCCCAACAAATAGCACTTACTGCATTTTAAATTCAAGTCTGTGCTTGTGTAAGGGTGATGCTGGTGATACATATTTGAATTCCACATTGGATTTTAGGATAGTTCATTTAGACCTTTTGACTGCAGATCCCATCACAACCAAGACAACCCCAAAGAGAAGCACTTATGAAGTCCAGAATCATGAGTGGCTCCATCTGAGGTGATCCGAGTTGGAAGCTCACAGCCATTTTCTCTGCTGTTCATTCAGTTGATATTGTCAAACAAAACTGCCCCAACAAGTAGCACTTACTGGAAAAAACACCAAGTCAATGCTAAAGTTAGGGTAATTGTACAGACTTACAAGAAAGTCTCTCTTTCTTGTTCTATCAATATGTTATCCAAGAAGATTGCCCTCTGAAATTACACAAATATGACCTCAAAAAATCACCAACACTACCCCAACAAATAGCACTTACTGCATTTTAAATTCAAGTCTGTGCTTGTGTAAGGGTGATGCTGGTGATACATATTTGAATTCCACATTGGATTTTAGGATAGTTCATTTAGACCGTTTGACTGCAGATCCCATCACAACCAAGACAACCCCAAAGAGAAGCACTTATGAAGTCCAGAATCATGAGTGGCTCCATCTGAAGTGATCCGAGTTGGAAGCTCACAGCCATTTTCTTTGCCATTCATTCAGTTGATATTGTCAAACAAAACTGCCCCCAACATTATACTGAAACAAGGCAGCACTGAAATGGGTGACATCAAAAATAACTCTACCCATGACTTATCTTCGGGTCCAGGTGATCTTTTTGTAGCATCTTCTGTGGTGTGTCCAGCTACAGTGGATTTGCTTCCACAACCACGCCAATCTTATATTGGAGTGTAGCCACTCCCAACATGCTCCACCTTCTTTGGCCTTGATAAAGGTTGGTAAAAGAAAGGACCACACCTCCACTAAGAGACAACCATCATCTTCAATTCATGCAGGTCTCTTAGTACTTGATGAGACCCCAATTGCTCATTTGACTGCCTTTCATTCACATATGGTACAGTTTAATTGCAAATGTATCACTCTCTTGAAACAACACAAACACAGTTGTTCTTTTAAAACTAAACATTTCGAAGCAGACCATATGATTGTATGCCTTTTGAATGTAACCACCGTAGAGAAATAGATCAAATATGGACTTGTTAAAATCAGCAACACGACCCCAACAAATAGCACTTACTGCATTTTAAATTCACGTCAGTGCTCGTGTAAGGGTCATGTTGGTGATAAATATTTGAGCTCCAGGTTGGATTTTGGAATAGTTCATTCAGGCCTTGCCACTGCAGAACAAATCACAACCAAGACAACCCCAAAGAGAAGCACTTATGAAGTCCAGAATCATGAGTGGCTCCATCTGAGGTGATCCGAGTTGGAAGCTCACAGCCATTTTCTCTGCTGTTCATTCAGTTGATATTGTCAAACAAAACTGCCCCAACAAGTAGCACTTACTGAAAAAAACACCAAGTCAATGCTAAAGTTAGGGTAATTGTACAGACTTACAAGAAAGTCTCTCTTTCTTGTTCTATCAATATGTTATCCAAGAAGATTGCCCTCTGAAATTACACAAATATGACCTCAAAAAATCACCAACACTACCCCAACAAATAGCACTTACTGCATTTTAAATTCAAGTCTGTGCTTGTGTAAGGGTGATGCTGGTGATTCATATTTGAATTCCACATTGGATTTTAGGATAGTTCATTTAGACCGTTTGACTGCAGATCCCATCACAACCAAGACAACCCCAAAGAGAAGCACTTATGAAGTCCAGAATCATGAGTGGCTCCATCTGAAGTGATCCGAGTTGGAAGCTCACAGCCATTTTCTTTGCCATTCATTCAGTTGATATTGTCAAACAAAACTGCCCCCAACATTATACTGAAACAAGGCAGCACTGAAATGGGTGACATCAAAAATAACTCTACCCATGACTTATCTTCGGGTCCAGGTGATCTTTTTGTAGCATCTTCTGTGGTGTGTCCAGCTACAGTGGATTTGCTTCCACAACCACGCCAATCTTATATTGGAGTGTAGCCACTCCCAACATGCTCCACCTTCTTTTTCATGAAGTTTCAATGGCCTTGATAAAGGTTGGTAAAAGAAAGGACCACACTTTCACGAAGAGACAACCATCATCTTCAATTCATGCAGGTCTCTTAGTACTTGATGAGACCCCAATTGCTCATTTGACTGCCTTTCATTCACATATGGTACAGTTTAATTGCAAATGTATCACTCTCTTGAAACAACGCAAACACAGTTGTTCTTTTAAAACTAAACATTTCGAAGCAGACCATATGATTGTATGCCTTTTGAATGTAGCCACCGTAGAGAAATAGATCAAATATGGACTTGTTAAAATCAGCAACACGACCCCAACAAATAGCACTTACTGCATTTTAAATTCACGTCAGTGCTCGTGTAAGGGTCATGTTGGTGATAAATATTTGAGCTCCAGATTGGATTTTGGGATAGCTCATTCAGGCCTTGCCACTGCAGAACAAATCACAACCAAGACAACCCCAAAGAGAAGCACTTATGAGGTCCAGAATCATGAGTGGCTCCATCTGAGGTGATCCGAGTTGGAAGCTCACAGCCATTTACTCTGCTGTTCATTCAGTTGATATTGTCAAACAAAACTGCCCCAACAAGTAGCACTTACTGAAAAAAACACCAAGTCAATGCTAAAGTTAGGGTAATTGTACAGACTTACAAGAAAGTCTCTCTTTCTTGTTCTATCAATATGTTATCCAAGAAGATTGCCCTCTGAAATTACACAAATATGACCTCAAAAAATCACCAACACTACCCCAACAAATAGCACTTACTGCATTTTAAATTCAAGTCTGTGCTTGTGTAAGGGTGATGCTGGTGATTCATATTTGAATTCCACATTGGATTTTAGGATAGTTCATTTAGACCGTTTGACTGCAGATCCCATCACAACCAAGACAACCCCAAAGAGAAGCACTTATGAAGTCCAGAATCATGAGTGGCTCCATCTGAAGTGATCCGAGTTGGAAGCTCACAGCCATTTTCTTTGCCATTCATTCAGTTGATATTGTCAAACAAAACTGCCCCCAACATTATACTGAAACAAGGCAGCACTGAAATGGGTGACATCAAAAATAACTCTACCCATGACTTATCTTCGGGTCCAGGTGATCTTTTTGTAGCATCTTCTGTGGTGTGTCCAGCTACAGTGGATTTGCTTCCACAACCACGCCAATCTTATATTGGAGTGTAGCCAACATGCTCCACCTTCTTTTTCATGAAGTTTCAATGGCCTTGATAAAGGTTGGTAAAAGAAAGGACCACACCTCCACTAAGAGACAACCATCATCTTCATTTCATGCAGGTCTCTTAGTACTTGATGAGACCCCAATTGCTCATTTGACTGCCTTTCATTCACATATGGTACAGTTTAATTGCAAATGTATCACTCTCTTGAAACAATGCAAACACAGTTGTTCTTTTAAAACTAAACATTTCGAAGCAGACCATATGATTGTATGCCTTTTGAATGTAGCCACCGTAGAGAAATAGATCAAATATGGACTTGTTAAAATCAGCAACACGACCCCAACAAATAGCACTTACTGCATTTTAAATTCACGTCAGTGCTCGTGTAAGGGTCATGTTGGTGATAAATATTTGAGCTCCAGATTGGATTTTGGGATAGCTCATTCAGGCCTTGCCACTGCAGAACAAATCACAACCAAGACAACCCCAAAGAGAAGCACTTATGAAGTCCAGAATCATGAGTGGCTCCATCTGAAGTGATCCGAGTTGGAAGCTCACAGCCATTTTCTTTGCCATTCATTCAGTTGATATTGTCAAACAAAACTGCCCCCAACATTATACTGAAACAAGGCAGCACTGAAATGGGTGACATCCAAAATAACTCTACCCATGACTTATCTTTGGGTCCAGGTGATCTTTTTGTAGCATCTTCTGTGGTGTGTCCAGCTACAGTGGATTTGCTTCCACAACCACGCCAATCTTATATTGGAGTGTAGCCCCTCCCAACATGCTCCACCTTCTTTTTCATGAAGTTTCAATGGCCCTGATGAAGGTTGGTAAAAGAAAGGAACACACCTCCACTAAGAGACAACCATCATCTTCAATTCATGCAGGTCTCTTAGTACTTGATGAGACCCCAATTGCTCATTTGACTGCCTTTCATTCACATATGGTACAGTTTAATTGCAAATGTATCACTCTCTTGAAACAACGCAAACACAGATGTTCTTTTAAAACTAAACATTTCGAAGCAGACCATATGATTGTATGCCTTTTGAATGTAGCCACCGTAGAGAAATAGATCAAATATGGACTTGTTAAAATCAGCAACACGACCCCAACAAATAGCACTTACTGCATTTTAAATTCACGTCAGTGCTCGTGTAAGGGTCATGTTGGTGATAAATATTTGAGCTCCAGGTTGGATTTTGGGATAGTTCACTCAGGCCTTGCCACTGCAGAACAAATCACAACCAAGACAACCCCAAAGAGAAGCACTTATGAAGTCCAGAATCATGAGTGGCTCCATCTGAGGTGATCCGAGTTGGAAGCTCACAGCCATTTTCTCTGCTGTTCATTCAGTTGATATTGTCAAACAAAACTGCCCCAACAAAAGTAGCACTTACTGAAAAAAACACCAAGTCAATGCTAAAGTTAGGGTAATTGTACAGACTTACAAGAAAGTCTCTCTTTCTTATTCTATCAATATGTTATCCAAGAAGATTGCCCTCTGAAATTACACAAATATGACCTCAAAAAATCACCAACACTACCCCAACAAATAGCACCTACTGCATTTTAAATTCAAGTCTGTGCTTGTGTAAGGGTGATGCTGGTGATACATATTTGAATTCCACATTGGATTTTAGGATAGTTCATTTAGACCGTTTGACTGCAGATCCCATCACAACCAAGACAACCCCAAAGAGAAGCACTTATGAAGTCCAGAATCATGAGTGGCTCCATCTGAAGTGATCCGAGTTGGAAGCTCACAGCCATTTTCTTTGCCATTCATTCAGTTGATATTGTCAAACAAAACTGCCCCCAACATTATACTGAAACAAGGCAGCACTGAAATGGTTGACATCAAAAATAACTCTACCCATGACTTATCTTCGGGTCCAGGTGATCTTTTTGTAGCATCTTCTGTGGTGTGTCCAGCTACGGTGGATTTGCTTCCACAACCACGCCAATCTTATATTGGAGTGTAGCCACTCCCAACATGCTCCACCTTCTTTTTCATGAAGTTTCAATGGCCTTGATAAAGGTTGGTAAAAGAAAGGACCACACCTCCACGAAGAGACAACCATCATCTTCAATTCATGCAGGTCTCTTAGTACTTGATGAGACCCCAATTGCTCATTTGACTGCCTTTCATTCACATATGGTACAGTTTAATTGCAAATGTATCACTCTCTTGAAACAACGCAAACACAGTTGTTCTTTTAAAACTAAACATTTCGAAGCAGACCATATGATTGTATGCCTTTTGAATGTAGCCACCGTAGAGAAATAGATCAAATATGGACTTGTTAAAATCAGCAACACGACCCCAACAAATAGCACTTACTGCATTTTAAATTCACGTCAGTGCTCGTGTAAGGGTCATGTTGGTGATAAATATTTGAGCTCCAGATTGGATTTTGGGACAGCTCATTCAGGCCTTGCCACTGCAGAACAAATCACAACCAAGACAACCCCAAAGAGAAGCACTTATGAAGTCCAGAATCATGAGTGGCTCCATCTGAGGTGATCCGAGTTGGAAGCTCACAGCCATTTTCTCTGCTGTTCATTCAGTTGATATTGTCAAACAAAACTGCCCCAACAAGTAGCACTTACTGAAAAAAACACCAAGTCAATGCTAAAGTTAGGGTAATTGTACAGACTTACAAGAAAGTCTCTCTTTCTTGTTCTATCAATATGTTATCCAAGAAGATTGCCCTCTGAAATTACACAAATATGACCTCAAAAAATCACCAACACTACCCCAACAAATAGCACTTACTGCATTTTAAATTCAAGTCTATGCTTGTGTAAGGGTGATGCTGGTGATACATATTTGAATTCCACATTGGATTTTAGGATAGTTCATTTAGACCTTTTGACTGCAGAACAAATCACAACCAAGACAACCCCAAAGAGAAGCACTTATGAAGTCCAGAATCATGAGTGGCTCCATCTGAGGTGATCCGAGTTGGAAGCTCACAGCCATTTTCTCTGCTGTTCATTCAGTTGATATTGTCAAACAAAACTGCCCCAACAAGTAGCACTTACTGAAAAAAACACCAAGTCAATGCTAAAGTTAGGGTAATTGTACAGACTTACAAGAAAGTCTCTCTTTCTTGTTCTATCAATATGTTATCCAAGAAGATTGCCCTCTGAAATTACACAAATATGACCTCAAAAAATCACCAACACTACCCCAACAAATAGCACTTACTGCATTTTAAATTCAAGTCTGTGCTTGTGTAAGGGTGATGCTGGTGATACATATTTGAATTCCACATTGGATTTTAGGATAGTTCATTTAGACCGTTTGACTGCAGATCCCATCACAACCAAGACAACCCCAAAGAGAAGCACTTATGAAGTCCAGAATCATGAGTGATTCCATCTGAAGTGATCCGAGTTGGAAGCTCACAGCCATTTTCTTTGCTATTTATTCAGTTGATATTGTCAAACAAAACTGCCCCAACATCCTACTGAAATGGATGACATCAAAAATAACTCTACCCATGACTTATCTTTGGGTCCAGGTGATCTTTTTGTAGCATCTTCTGTGGTGTGTCCAGCTACAGTGGATTTGCTTCCACAACCACGCCAATCTTATATTGGAGTGTAGCCACTCCCAACATGCTCCACCTTCTTTTTCATGAAGTTTCAATGGCCTTGATAAAGGTTGGTAAAAGAAAGGACCACACCTCCACTAAGAGACAACCATCATCTTCATTTCATGCAGGTCTCTTAGTACTTGATGAGACCCCAATTGCTCATTTGACTGCCTTTCATTCACATATGGTACAGTTTAATTGCAAATGTATCACTCTCTTGAAACAACGCAAACACAGTTGTTCTTTTAAAACTAAACATTTCGAAGCAGACCATATGATTGTATGCCTTTTGAATGTAGCCACCGTAGAGAAATAGATCAAATATGGACTTGTTAAAATCAGCAACAAGACTCCAACAAATAGCACTTACTGCATTTTAAATTCACGTCAGTGCTCGTGTAAGGGTCATGTTGGTGATAAATATTTGAGCTCCAGATTGGATTTTGGGATAGCTCATTCAGGCCTTGCCACTGCAGAACAAATCACAACCAAGACAACCCCAAAGAGAAGCACTTATGAAGTCCAGAATCATGAGTGGCTCCATCTGAGGTGATCCGAGTTGGAAGCTCACAGCCATTTTCTCTGCTGTTCATTCAGTTGATATTGTCAAACAAAACTGCCCCAACAAGTAGCACTTACTGAAAAAAACACCAAGTCAATGCTAAAGTTAGGGTAATTGTACAGACTTACAAGAAAGTCTCTCTTTCTTGTTCTATCAATATGTTATCCAAGAAGATTGCCCTCTGAAATTACACAAATATGACCTCAAAAAATCACCAACACTACCCCAACAAATAGCACTTACTGCATTTTAAATTCAAGTCTGTGCTTGTGTAAGGGTGATGCTGGTGATACATATTTGAATTCCACATTGGATTTTAGGATAGTTCATTTAGACCGTTTGACTGCAGATCCCATCACAACCAAGACAACCCCAAAGAGAAGCACTTATGAAGTCCAGAATCATGAGTGGCTCCATCTGAAGTGATCCGAGTTGGAAGCTCACAGCCATTTTCTTTGCCATTCATTCAGTTGATATTGTCAAACAAAACTGCCCCCAACATTATACTGAAACAAGGCAGCACTGAAATGGGTGACATCAAAAATAACTCTACCCATGACTTATCTTTGGGTCCAGGTGATCTTTTTGTAGCATCTTCTGTGGTGTGTCCAGCTACAGTGGATTTGCTTCCACAACCACGCCAAATTTATATTGGAGTGTAGCCCCTCCCAACATGCTCCACCTTCTTTTTCATGAAGTTTCAATGGCCCTGATGAAGGTTGGTAAAAGAAAGGACCACACCTCCACTAAGAGACAACCATCATCTTCAATTCATGCAGGTCTCTTAGTACTTGATGAGACCCCAATTGCTCATTTGACTGCCTTTCATTCACATATGGTACAGTTTAATTGCAAATGTATCACTCTCTTGAAACAACACAAACACAGTTGTTCTTTTAAAACTTAACATTTCGAAGCAGACCATATGATTGTATGCCTTTTGAATGTAGCCACCGTAGAGAAATAGATCAAATATGGACTTGTTAAAATCAGCAACACGACCCCAACAAATAGCACTTACTGCATTTTAAATTCACGTCAGTGCTCGTGTAAGGGTCATGTTGGTGATAAATATTTGAGCTCCAGATTGGATTTTGGGATAGCTCATTCAGGCTTTGCCACTGCAGAACAAATCACAACGAAGACAACCCCAAAGAGAAGCACTTATGAAGTCCAGAATCATGAGTGGCTCCATCTGAGGTGATCCGAGTTGGAAGCTCACAGCCATTTTCTTTGCCATTCATTCAGTTGATATTGTCAAACAAAACTGCCCCCAACATTATACTGAAACAAGGCAGCACTGAAATGGGTGACATCAAAAATAACTCTACCCATGACTTATCTTTGGGTCCAGGTGATCTTTTTGTAGCATCTTCTGTGGTGTGTCCAGCTACAGTGGATTTGCTTCCACAACCACGCCAATCTTATATTGGAGTGTAGCCCCTCCCAACATGCTCCACCTTCTTTTTCATGAAGTTTCAATGGCCCTGATGAAGGTTGGTAAAAGAAAGGACCACACCTCCACTAAGAGACAACCATCATCTTCAATTCATGCAGGTCTCTTAGTACTTGATGAGACCCCAATTGCTCATTTGACTGGCTGTCATTCACATATGGTACAGTTTAATTGCAAATGTATCACTCTCTTGAAACAACGCAAACACAGTTGTTCTTTTAAAACTAAACATTTCGAAGCAGACCATATGATTGTATGCCTTTTGAATGTAGCCACCGTAGAGAAATAGATCAAATATGGACTTGTTAAAATCAGCAACACGACCCCAACAAATAGCACTTACTGCATTTTAAATTCACGTCAGTGCTCGTGTAAGGGTCATGTTGGTGATAAATATTTGAGCTCCAGATTGGATTTTGGGATAGTTCATTCAGGCCTTGCCACTGCAGAACAAATCACAACCAAGACAACCCCAAAGAGAAGCACTTATGAAGTCCAGAATCATGAGTGGCTCCATCTGAGGTGATCCGAGTTGGAAGCTCACAGCCATTTTCTCTGCTGTTCATTCAGTTGATATTGTCAAACAAAACTGCCCCAACAAGTAGCACTTACTGAAAAAAACACCAAGTCAATGCTAAAGTTAGGGTAATTGTACAGACTTACAAGAAAGTCTCTCTTTCTTGTTCTATCAATATGTTATCCAAGAAGATTGCCCTCTGAAATTACACAAATATGACCTCAAAAAATCACCAACACTACCCCAACAAATAGCACTTACTGCATTTTAAATTCAAGTCTGTGCTTGTGTAAGGGTGATGCTGGTGATACATATTTGAATTCCACATTGGATTTTAGGATAGTTCATTTAGACCGTTTGACTGCAGATCCCATCACAACCAAGACAACCCCAAAGAGAAGCACTTATGAAGTCCAGAATCATGAGTGGCTCCATCTGAGGTGATCCGAGTTGGAAGCTCACAGCCATTTTCTCTGCTGTTCATTCAGTTGATATTGTCAAACAAAACTGCCCCAACAAGTAGCACTTACTGAAAAAAACACCAAGTCAATGCTAAAGTTAGGGTAATTGTACAGACTTACAAGAAAGTCTCTCTTTCTTGTTCTATCAATATGTTATCCAAGAAGATTGCCCTCTGATATTACACAAATATGACCTAAAAAAATCACCAACACTACCCCAACAAATAGCACTTACTGCATTTTAAATTCAAGTCTGTGCTTGTGTAAGGGTGATGCTGGTGATACATATTTGAATTCCACATTGGATTTTAGGATAGTTCATTTAGACCGTTTGACTGCAGATCCCATCACAACCAAGACAACCCCAAAGAGAAGCACTTATGAAGTCCAGAATCATGAGTGGCTCCATCTGAAGTGATCCGAGTTGGAAGCTCACAGCCATTTTCTTTGCCATTCATTCAGTTGATATTGTCAAACAAAACTGCCCCCAACATTATACTGAAACAAGGCAGCACTGAAATGGGTGACATCAAAAATAACTCTACCCATGACTTATCTTCGGGTCCAGGTGATCTTTTTGTAGCATCTTCTGTGGTGTGTCCAGCTACAGTGGATTTGCTTCCACAACCACGCCAATCTTATATTGGAGTGTAGCCACTCCCAACATGCTCCACCTTCTTTTTCATGAAGTTTCAATGGCCTTGATAAAGGTTGGTAAAAGAAAGGACCACACCTCCACGAAGAGACAACCATCATCTTCAATTCATGCAGGTCTCTTAGTACTTGATGAGACCCCAATTGCTCATTTGACTGCCTTTCATTCACATATGGTACAGTTTATTTGCAAATGTATCACTCTCTTGAAACAACGCAAACACAGTTGTTCTTTTAAAACTAAACATTTCGAAGCAGACCATATGATTGTATGCCCTTTGAATGTAGCCACCGTAGAGAAATAGATCAAATATGGACTTGTTAAAATCAGCAACACGACCCCAACAAATAGCACTTACTGCATTTTAAATTCACGTCAGTGCTCGTGTAAGGGTCATGTTGGTGATAAATATTTGAGCTCCAGATTGGATTTTGGGATAGCTCATTTAGACCTTTTGACTGCAGAACAAATCACAACCAAGACAACCCCAAAGAGAAGCACTTATGAAGTCCAGAATCATGAGTGGCTCCATCTGAGGTGATCCGAGTTGGAAGCTCACAGCCATTTTCTCTGCTGTTCATTCAGTTGATATTGTCAAACAAAACTGCCCCAACAAGTAGCACTTACTGAAAAAAACACCAAGTCAATGCTAAAGTTAGGGTAATTGTACAGACTTACAAGAAAGTCTCTCTTTCTTGTTCTATCAATATGTTATCCAAGAAGATTGCCCTCTGAAATTACACAAATATGACCTCAAAAAATCACCAACACTACCCCAACAAATAGCACTTACTGCATTTTAAATTCAAGTCTGTGCTTGTGTAAGGGTGATGCTGGTGATACATATTTGAATTCCACATTGGATTTTAGGATAGTTCATTTAGACCGTTTGACTGCAGATCCCATCACAACCAAGACAACCCCAAAGAGAAGCACTTATGAAGTCCAGAATCATGAGTGGTTCCACCTGAAGTGATCCGAGTTGGAAGCTCACAGCCATTTTCTTTGCTATTTATTCAGTTGATATTGTCAAACAAAACTGCCCCAACATCCTACTGAAATGGATGACATCAAAAATAACTCTACCCATGACTTATCTTCGGGTCCAGGTGATCTTTTTGTAGCATCTTCTGTGGTGTGTCCAGCTACAGTGGATTTGCTTCCACAACCACGCCAATCTTATATTGGAGTGTAGCCACTCCCAACATGCTCCACCTTCTTTTTCATGAAGTTTCAATGGCCTTGATAAAGGTTGGTAAAAGAAAGGACCACACCTCCACGAAGAGACAACCATCATCTTCAATTCATGCAGGTCTCTTAGTACTTGATGAGACCCCAATTGCTCATTTGACTGCCTTTCATTCACATATGGTACAGTTTAATTGCAAATGTATCACTCTCTTGAAACAACGCAAACACAGTTGTTCTTTTAAAACTAAACATTTCGAAGCAGACCATATGATTGTATGCCTTTTGAATGTAGCCACCGTAGAGAAATAGATCAAATATGGACTTGTTAAAATCAGCAACACGACCCCAACAAATAGCACTTACTGCATTTTAAATTCACGTCAGTGCTCGTGTAAGGGTCATGTTGGTGATAAATATTTGAGCTCCAGGTTGGATTTTGGAATAGTTCATTCAGGCCTTGCCACTGCAGAACAAATCACAACCAAGACAACCCCAAAGAGAAGCACTTATGAAGTCCAGAATCATGAGTGGCTCCATCTGAGGTGATCCGAGTTGGAAGCTCACAGCCATTTTCTCTGCTGTTCATTCAGTTGATATTGTCAAACAAAACTGCCCCAACAAGTAGCACTTACTGAAAAAAACACCAAGTCAATGCTAAAGTTAGGGTAATTGTACAGACTTACAAGAAAGTCTCTCTTTCTTGTTCTATCAATATGTTATCCAAGAAGATTGCCCTCTGAAATTACACAAATATGACCTCAAAAAATCACCAACACTACCCCAACAAATAGCACTTACTGCATTTTAAATTCAAGTCTGTGCTTGTGTAAGGGTGATGCTGGTGATACATATTTGAATTCCACATTGGATTTTAGGATAGTTCATTTAGACCGTTTGACTGCAGATCCCATCACAACCAAGACAACCCCAAAGAGAAGCACTTATGAAGTCCAGAATCATGAGTGGCTCCATCTGAAGTGATCCGAGTTGGAAGCTCACAGCCATTTTCTTTGCCATTCATTCAGTTGATATTGTCAAACAAAACTGCCCCCAACATTATACTGAAACAAGGCAGCACTGAAATGGGTGACATCAAAAATAACTCTACCCATGACTTATCTTTGGGTCCAGGTGATCTTTTTGTAGCATCTTCTGTGGTGTGTCCAGCTACAGTGGATTTGCTTCCACAACCACGCCAAATTTATATTGGAGTGTAGCCCCTCCCAACATGCTCCACCTTCTTTTTCATGAAGTTTCAATGGCCCTGATGAAGGTTGGTAAAAGAAAGGACCACACCTCCACTAAGAGACAACCATCATCTTCAATTCATGCAGGTCTCTTAGTACTTGATGAGACCCCAATTGCTCATTTGACTGCCTTTCATTCACATATGGTACAGTTTAATTGCAAATGTATCACTCTCTTGAAACAACACAAACACAGTTGTTCTTTTAAAACTTAACATTTCGAAGCAGACCATATGATTGTATGCCTTTTGAATGTAGCCACCGTAGAGAAATAGATCAAATATGGACTTGTTAAAATCAGCAACACGACCCCAACAAATAGCACTTACTGCATTTTAAATTCACGTCAGTGCTCGTGTAAGGGTCATGTTGGTGATAAATATTTGAGCTCCAGATTGGATTTTGGGATAGCTCATTCAGGCTTTGCCACTGCAGAACAAATCACAACGAAGACAACCCCAAAGAGAAGCACTTATGAAGTCCAGAATCATGAGTGGCTCCAT
Organism: Solea solea; assembly: GCF_958295425.1. Lineage (NCBI taxonomy): Eukaryota > Metazoa > Chordata > Actinopteri > Pleuronectiformes > Soleidae > Solea > Solea solea. Next base: position 21,814,778 of record NC_081152.1, on the reverse strand, counting down.
CTGAGGTGATCCGAGTTGGAAGCTCACAGCCATTTTCTTTGCCATTCATTCAGTTGATATTGTCAAACAAAACTGCCCCAACAAGTAGCACTTACTGAAAAAAACACCAAGTCAATGCTAAAGTTAGGGTAATTGTACAGACTTACAAGAAAGTCTCTCTTTCTTGTTCTATCAATATGTTATCCAAGAAGATTGCCCTCTGAAATTACACAAATATGACCTCAAAAAATCACCAACACTACCCCAACAAATAGCACTTACTGCATTTTAAATTCAAGTCTGTGCTTGTGTAAGGGTGATGCTGGTGATACATATTTGAATTCCACATTGGATTTTAGGATAGTTCATTTAGACCGTTTGACTGCAGATCCCATCACAACCAAGACAACCCCAAAGAGAAGCACTTATGAAGTCCAGAATCATGAGTGGTTCCACCTGAAGTGATCCGAGTTGGAAGCTCACAGCCATTTTCTTTGCTATTTATTCAGTTGATATTGTCAAACAAAACTGCCCCAACATCCTACTGAAATGGATGACATCAAAAATAACTCTACCCATGACTTATCTTCGGGTCCAGGTGATCTTTTTGTAGCATCTTCTGTGGTGTGTCCAGCTACAGTGGATTTGCTTCCACAACCACGCCAATCTTATATTGGAGTGTAGCCACTCCCAACATGCTCCACCTTCTTTTTCATGAAGTTTCAATGGCCTTGATAAAGGTTGGTAAAAGAAAGGACCACACCTCCACGAAGAGACAACCATCATCTTCAATTCATGCAGGTCTCTTAGTACTTGATGAGACCCCAATTGCTCATTTGACTGCCTTTCATTCACATATGGTACAGTTTAATTGCAAATGTATCACTCTCTTGAAACAACGCAAACACAGTTGTTCTTTTAAAACTAAACATTTCGAAGCAGACCATATGATTGTATGCCTTTTGAATGTAGCCACCGTAGAGAAATAGATCAAATATGGACTTGTTAAAATCAGCAACACGACCCCAACAAATAGCACTTACTGCATTTTAAATTCACGTCAGTGCTCGTGTAAGGGTCATGTTGGTGATAAATATTTGAGCTCCAGGTTGGATTTTGGAATAGTTCATTCAGGCCTTGCCACTGCAGAACAAATCACAACCAAGACAACCCCAAAGAGAAGCACTTATGAAGTCCAGAATCATGAGTGGCTCCATCTGAGGTGATCCGAGTTGGAAGCTCACAGCCATTTTCTCTGCTGTTCATTCAGTTGATATTGTCAAACAAAACTGCCCCAACAAGTAGCACTTACTGAAAAAAACACCAAGTCAATGCTAAAGTTAGGGTAATTGTACAGACTTACAAGAAAGTCTCTCTTTCTTGTTCTATCAATATGTTATCCAAGAAGATTGCCCTCTGAAATTACACAAATATGACCTCAAAAAATCACCAACACTACCCCAACAAATAGCACTTACTGCATTTTAAATTCAAGTCTGTGCTTGTGTAAGGGTGATGCTGGTGATACATATTTGAATTCCACATTGGATTTTAGGATAGTTCATTTAGACCTTTTGACTGCAGAACAAATCACAACCAAGACAACCCCAAAGAGAAGCACTTATGAAGTCCAGAATCATGAGTGGCTCCATCTGAGGTGATCCGAGTTGGAAGCTCACAGCCATTTTCTCTGCTGTTCATTCAGTTGATATTGTCAAACAAAACTGCCCCAACAAGTAGCACTTACTGAAAAAAACACCAAGTCAATGCTAAAGTTAGGGTAATTGTACAGACTTACAAGAAAGTCTCTCTTTCTTGTTCTATCAATATGTTATCCAAGAAGATTGCCCTCTGAAATTACACAAATATGACCTCAAAAAATCACCAACACTACCCCAACAAATAGCACTTACTGCATTTTAAATTCAAGTCTGTGCTTGTGTAAGGGTGATGCTGGTGATACATATTTGAATTCCACATTGGATTTTAGGATAGTTCATTTAGACCGTTTGACTGCAGATCCCATCACAACCAAGACAACCCCAAAGAGAAGCACTTATGAAGTCCAGAATCATGAGTGGTTCCATCTGAAGTGATCCGAGTTGGAAGCTCACAGCCATTTTCTTTGCTATTTATTCAGTTGATATTGTCAAACAAAACTGCCCCAACATCCTACTGAAATGGATGACATCAAAAATAACTCTACCCATGACTTATCTTTGGGTCCAGGTGATCTTTTTGTAGCATCTTCTGTGGTGTGTCCAGCTACAGTGGATTTGCTTCCACAACCACGCCAATCTTATATTGGAGTGTAGCCACTCCCAACATGCTCCACCTTCTTTTTCATGAAGTTTCAATGGCCTTGATGAAGGTTGGTAAAAGAAAGGACCACACCTCCACTAAGAGACAACCATCATCTTCATTTCATGCAGGTCTCTTAGTACTTGATGAGACCCCAATTGCTCATTTGACTGCCTTTCATTCACATATGGTACAGTTTAATTGCAAATGTATCACTCTCTTGAAACAACGCAAACACAGTTGTTCTTTTAAAACTAAACATTTCGAAGCAGACCATATGATTGTATGCCTTTTGAATGTAGCCACCGTAGAGAAATAGATCAAATATGGACTTGTTAAAATCAGCAACACGACCCCAACAAATAGCACTTACTGCATTTTGAATTCACGTCAGTGCTCGTGTAAGGGTCATGTTGGTGATAAATATTTGAGCTCCAGATTGGATTTTGGGATAGCTCATTCAGGCCTTGCCACTGCAGAACAAATCACAACCAAGACAACCCCAAAGAGAAGCACTTATGAAGTCCAGAATCATGAGTGGCTCCATCTGAGGTGATCCGAGTTGGAAGCTCACAGCCATTTTCTCTGCTGTTCATTCAGTTGATATTGTCAAACAAAACTGCCCCAACAAGTAGCACTTACTGAAAAAAACACCAAGTCAATGCTAAAGTTAGGGTAATTGTACAGACTTACAAGAAAGTCTCTCTTTCTTGTTCTATCAATATGTTATCCAAGAAGATTGCCCTCTGAAATTACACAAATATGACCTCAAAAAATCACCAACACTACCCCAACAAATAGCACTTACTGCATTTTAAATTCAAGTCTGTGCTTGTGTAAGGGTGATGCTGGTGATACATATTTGAATTCCACATTGGATTTTAGGATAGTTCATTTAGACCTTTTGACTGCAGAACAAATCACAACCAAGACAACCCCAAAGAGAAGCACTTATGAAGTCCAGAATCATGAGTGGCTCCATCTGAGGTGATCCGAGTTGGAAGCTCACAGCCATTTTCTCTGCTGTTCATTCAGTTGATATTGTCAAACAAAACTGCCCCAACAAGTAGCACTTACTGAAAAAAACACCAAGTCAATGCTAAAGTTAGGGTAATTGTACAGACTTACAAGAAAGTCTCTCTTTCTTGTTCTATCAATATGTTATCCAAGAAGATTGCCCTCTGAAATTACACAAATATGACCTCAAAAAATCACCAACACTACCCCAACAAATAGCACTTACTGCATTTTAAATTCAAGTCTGTGCTTGTGTAAGGGTCATGTTGGTGATAAATATTTGAGCTCCAGGTTGGATTTTGGAATAGTTCATTCAGGCCTTGCCACTGCAGAACAAATCACAACCAAGACAACCCCAAAGAGAAGCACTTATGAAGTCCAGAATCATGAGTGGCTCCATCTGAGGTGATCCGAGTTGGAAGCTCACAGCCATTTTCTCTGCTGTTCATTCAGTTGATATTGTCAAACAAAACTGCCCCAACAAGTAGCACTTACTGAAAAAAACACCAAGTCAATGCTAAAGTTAGGGTAATTGTACAGACTTACAAGAAAGTCTCTCTTTCTTGTTCTATCAATATGTTATCCAAGAAGATTGCCCTCTGAAATTACACAAATATGACCTCAAAAAATCACCAACACTACCCCAACAAATAGCACTTACTGCATTTTAAATTCAAGTCTGTGCTTGTGTAAGGGTGATGCTGGTGATACATATTTGAATTCCACATTGGATTTTAGGATAGTTCATTTAGACCGTTTGACTGCAGATCCCATCACAACCAAGACAACCCCAAAGAGAAGCACTTATGAAGTCCAGAATCATGAGTGGCTCCATCTGAAGTGATCCGAGTTGGAAGCTCACAGCCATTTTCTTTGCTATTTATTCAGTTGATATTGTCAAACAAAACTGCCCCCAACATTATACTGAAACAAGGCAGCACTGAAATGGGTGACATCAAAAATAACTCTACCCATGACTTATCTTCGGGTCCAGGTGATCTTTTTGTAGCATCTTCTGTGGTGTGTCCAGCTACAGTGGATTTGCTTCCACAACCACGCCAATCTTATATTGGAGTGTAGCCACTCCCAACATGCTCCACCTTCTTTTTCATGAAGTTTCAATGGCCTTGATAAAGGTTGGTAAAAGAAAGGACCACACCTCCACTAAGAGACAACCATCATCTTCATTTCATGCAGGTCTCTTAGTACTTGATGAGACCCCAATTGCTCATTTGACTGCCTTTCATTCACATATGGTACAGTTTAATTGCAAATGTATCACTCTCTTGAAACAACGCAAACACAGTTGTTCTTTTAAAACTAAACATTTCGAAGCAGACCATATGATTGTATGCCTTTTGAATGTAGCCACCGTAGAGAAATAGATCAAATATGGACTTGTTAAAATCAGCAACACGACCCCAACAAATAGCACTTACTGCATTTTAAATTCACGTCAGTGCTCGTGTAAGGGTCATGTTGGTGATAAATATTTGAGCTCCAGATTGGATTTTGGGATAGCTCATTCAGGCTTTGCCACTGCAGAACAAATCACAACGAAGACAACCCCAAAGAGAAGCACTTATGAAGTCCAGAATCATGAGTGGCTCCATCTGAAGTGATCCGAGTTGGAAGCTCACAGCCATTTTCTTTGCCATTCATTCAGTTGATATTGTCAAACAAAACTGCCCCCAACATTATACTGAAACAAGGCAGCACTGAAATGGGTGACATCAAAAATAACTCTACCCATGACTTATCTTTGGGTCCAGGTGATCTTTTTGTAGCAAAATCTGTGGTGTGTCCAGCTACAGTGGATTTGCTTCCACAACCACGCCAATCTTATATTGGAGTGTAGCCCCTCCCAACATGCTCCACCTTCTTTTTCATGAAGTTTCAATGGCCCTGATGAAGGTTGGTAAAAGAAAGGACCACACCTCCACTAAGAGACAACCATCATCTTCAATTCATGCAGGTCTCTTAGTACTTGATGAGACCCCAATTGCTCATTTGACTGGCTGTCATTCACATATGGTACAGTTTAATTGCAAATGTATCACTCTCTTGAAACAACGCAAACACAGTTGTTCTTTTAAAACTAAACATTTCGAAGCAGACCATATGATTGTATGCCTTTTGAATGTAGCCACCGTAGAGAAATAGATCAAATATGGACTTGTTAAAATCAGCAACACTACCCCAACAAATAGCACTTACTGCATTTTAAATTCAAGTCTGTGCTTGTGTAAGGGTGATGCTGGTGATACATATTTGAATTCCACATTGGATTTTAGGATAGTTCATTTAGACCTTTTGACTGCAGAACAAATCACAACCAAGACAACCCCAAAGAGAAGCACTTATGAAGTCCAGAATCATGAGTGGCTCCATCTGAGGTGATCCGAGTTGGAAGCTCACAGCCATTTTCTCTGCTGTTCATTCAGTTGATATTGTCAAACAAAACTGCCCCAACAAGTAGCACTTACTGAAAAAAACACCAAGTCAATGCTAAAGTTAGGGTAATTGTACAGACTTACAAGAAAGTCTCTCTTTCTTGTTCTATCAATATGTTATCCAAGAAGATTGCCCTCTGAAATTACACAAATATGACCTAAAAAAATCACCAACACTACCCCAACAAATAGCACTTACTGCATTTTAAATTCAAGTCTGTGCTTGTGTAAGGGTGATGCTGGTGATACATATTTGAATTCCACATTGGATTTTAGGATAGTTCATTTAGACCTTTTGACTGCAGAACAAATCACAACCAAGACAACCCCAAAGAGAAGCACTTATGAAGTCCAGAATCATGAGTGGCTCCATCTGAGGTGATCCGAGTTGGAAGCTCACAGCCATTTTCTCTGCTGTTCATTCAGTTGATATTGTCAAACAAAACTGCCCCAACAAGTAGCACTTACTGAAAAAAACACCAAGTCAATGCTAAAGTTAGGGTAATTGTACAGACTTACAAGAAAGTCTCTCTTTCTTGTTCTATCAATATGTTATCCAAGAAGATTGCCCTCTGAAATTACACAAATATGACCTCAAAAAATCACCAACACTACCCCAACAAATAGCACTTACTGCATTTTAAATTCAAGTCTGTGCTTGTGTAAGGGTGATGCTGGTGATACATATTTGAATTCCACATTGGATTTTAGGATAGTTCATTTAGACCGTTTGACTGCAGATCCCATCACAACCAAGACAACCCCAAAGAGAAGCACTTATGAAGTCCAGAATCATGAGTGGTTCCACCTGAAGTGATCCGAGTTGGAAGCTCACAGCCATTTTCTTTGCTATTTATTCAGTTGATATTGTCAAACAAAACTGCCCCAACATCCTACTGAAATGGATGACATCAAAAATAACTCTACCCATGACTTATCTTCGGGTCCAGGTGATCTTTTTGTAGCATCTTCTGTGGTGTGTCCAGCTACAGTGGATTTGCTTCCACAACCACGCCAATCTTATATTGGAGTGTAGCCACTCCCAACATGCTCCACCTTCTTTTTCATGAAGTTTCAATGGCCTTGATAAAGGTTGGTAAAAGAAAGGACCACACCTCCACGAAGAGACAACCATCATCTTCAATTCATGCAGGTCTCTTAGTACTTGATGAGACCCCAATTGCTCATTTGACTGCCTTTCATTCACATATGGTACAGTTTAATTGCAAATGTATCACTCTCTTGAAACAACGCAAACACAGTTGTTCTTTTAAAACTAAACATTTCGAAGCAGACCATATGATTGTATGCCTTTTGAATGTAGCCACCGTAGAGAAATAGATCAAATATGGACTTGTTAAAATCAGCAACACGACCCCAACAAATAGCACTTACTGCATTTTAAATTCACGTCAGTGCTCGTGTAAGGGTCATGTTGGTGATAAATATTTGAGCTCCAGGTTGGATTTTGGAATAGTTCATTCAGGCCTTGCCACTGCAGAACAAATCACAACCAAGACAACCCCAAAGAGAAGCACTTATGAAGTCCAGAATCATGAGTGGCTCCATCTGAGGTGATCCGAGTTGGAAGCTCACAGCCATTTTCTCTGCTGTTCATTCAGTTGATATTGTCAAACAAAACTGCCCCAACAAGTAGCACTTACTGAAAAAAACACCAAGTCAATGCTAAAGTTAGGGTAATTGTACAGACTTACAAGAAAGTCTCTCTTTCTTGTTCTATCAATATGTTATCCAAGAAGATTGCCCTCTGAAATTACACAAATATGACCTCAAAAAATCACCAACACTACCCCAACAAATAGCACTTACTGCATTTTAAATTCAAGTCTGTGCTTGTGTAAGGGTGATGCTGGTGATACATATTTGAATTCCACATTGGATTTTAGGATAGTTCATTTAGACCTTTTGACTGCAGAACAAATCACAACCAAGACAACCCCAAAGAGAAGCACTTATGAAGTCCAGAATCATGAGTGGCTCCATCTGAGGTGATCCGAGTTGGAAGCTCACAGCCATTTTCTCTGCTGTTCATTCAGTTGATATTGTCAAACAAAACTGCCCCAACAAGTAGCACTTACTGAAAAAAACACCAAGTCAATGCTAAAGTTAGGGTAATTGTACAGACTTACAAGAAAGTCTCTCTTTCTTGTTCTATCAATATGTTATCCAAGAAGATTGCCCTCTGAAATTACACAAATATGACCTCAAAAAATCACCAACACTACCCCAACAAATAGCACTTACTGCATTTTAAATTCAAGTCTGTGCTTGTGTAAGGGTCATGTTGGTGATAAATATTTGAGCTCCAGGTTGGATTTTGGAATAGTTCATTCAGGCCTTGCCACTGCAGAACAAATCACAACCAAGACAACCCCAAAGAGAAGCACTTATGAAGTCCAGAATCATGAGTGGCTCCATCTGAGGTGATCCGAGTTGGAAGCTCACAGCCATTTTCTCTGCTGTTCATTCAGTTGATAATGTCAAACAAAACTGCCCCAACAAGTAGCACTTACTGAAAAAAACACCAAGTCAATGCTAAAGTTAGGGTAATTGTACAGACTTACAAGAAAGTCTCTCTTTCTTGTTCTATCAATATGTTATCCAAGAAGATTGCCCTCTGAAATTACACAAATATGACCTCAAAAAATCACCAACACTACCCCAACAAATAGCACTTACTGCATTTTAAATTCAAGTCTGTGCTTGTGTAAGGGTGATGCTGGTGATACATATTTGAATTCCACATTGGATTTTAGGATAGTTCATTTAGACCGTTTGACTGCAGATCCCATCACAACCAAGACAACCCCAAAGAGAAGCACTTATGAAGTCCAGAATCATGAGTGGCTCCATCTGAAGTGATCCGAGTTGGAAGCTCACAGCCATTTTCTTTGCCATTCATTCAGTTGATATTGTCAAACAAAACTGCCCCCAACATTATACTGAAACAAGGCAGCACTGAAATGGGTGACATCAAAAATAACTCTACCCATGACTTATCTTTGGGTCCAGGTGATCTTTTTGTAGCATCTTCTGTGGTGTGTCCAGCTACAGTGGATATGCTTCCACAACCACGCCAATCTTATATTGGAGTGTAGCCCCTCCCAACATGCTCCACCTTCTTTTTCATGAAGTTTCAATGGCCCTGATGAAGGTTGGTAAAAGAAAGGACCACACCTCCACTAAGAGACAACCATCATCTTCATTTCATGCAGGTCTCTTAGTACTTGATGAGACCCCAATTGCTCATTTGACTGCCTTTCATTCACATATGGTACAGTTTAATTGCAAATGTATCACTCTCTTGAAACAACGCAAACACAGTTGTTCTTTTAAAACTAAACATTTCGAAGCAGACCATATGATTGTATGCCTTTTGAATGTAGCCACCGTAGAGAAATAGATCAAATATGGACTTGTTAAAATCAGCAACACGACCCCAACAAATAGCACTTACTGCATTTTAAATTCACGTCAGTGCTCGTGTAAGGGTCATGTTGGTGATAAATATTTGAGCTCCAGATTGGATTTTGGGATAGCTCATTCAGGCTTTGCCACTGCAGAACAAATCACAACGAAGACAACCCCAAAGAGAAGCACTTATGAAGTCCAGAATCATGAGTGGCTCCATCTGAAGTGATCCGAGTTGGAAGCTCACAGCCATTTTCTTTGCCATTCATTCAGTTGATATTGTCAAACAAAACTGCCCCCAACATTATACTGAAACAAGGCAGCACTGAAATGGGTGACATCAAAAATAACTCTACCCATGACTTATCTTTGGGTCCAGGTGATCTTTTTGTAGCATCTTCTGTGGTGTGTCCAGCTACAGTGGATTTGCTTCCACAACCACGCCAAATTTATATTGGAGTGTAGCCCCTCCCAACATGCTCCACCTTCTTTTTCATGAAGTTTCAATGGCCCTGATGAAGGTTGGTAAAAGAAAGGACCACACCTCCACTAAGAGACAACCATCATCTTCAATTCATGCAGGTCTCTTAGTACTTGATGAGACCCCAATTGCTCATTTGACTGCCTTTCATTCACATATGGTACAGTTTAATTGCAAATGTATCACTCTCTTGAAACAACACAAACACAGTTGTTCTTTTAAAACTTAACATTTCGAAGCAGACCATATGATTGTATGCCTTTTGAATGTAGCCACCGTAGAGAAATAGATCAAATATGGACTTGTTAAAATCAGCAACACGACCCCAACAAATAGCACTTACTGCATTTTAAATTCACGTCAGTGCTCGTGTAAGGGTCATGTTGGTGATAAATATTTGAGCTCCAGGTTGGATTTTGGAATAGTTCATTCAGGCCTTGCCACTGCAGAACAAATCACAACCAAGACAACCCCAAAGAGAAGCACTTATGAAGTCCAGAATCATGAGTGGCTCCATCTGAGGTGATCCGAGTTGGAAGCTCACAGCCATTTTCTCTGCTGTTCATTCAGTTGATATTGTCAAACAAAACTGCCCCAACAAGTAGCACTTACTGAAAAAAACACCAAGTCAATGCTAAAGTTAGGGTAATTGTACAGACTTACAAGAAAGTCTCTCTTTCTTGTTCTATCAATATGTTATCCAAGAAGATTGCCCTCTGAAATTACACAAATATGACCTCAAAAAATCACCAACACTACCCCTACAAATAGCACTTACTGCATTTTAAATTCAAGTCTGTGCTTGTGTAAGGGTGATGCTGGTGATACATATTTGAATTCCACATTGGATTTTAGGATAGTTCATTTAGACCGTTTGACTGCAGATCCCATCACAACCAAGACAACCCCAAAGAGAAGCACTTATGAAGTCCAGAATCATGAGTGGCTCCATCTGAAGTGATCCGAGTTGGAAGCTCACAGCCATTTTCTTTGCCATTCATTCAGTTGATATTGTCAAACAAAACTGCCCCCAACATTATACTGAAACAAGGCAGCACTGAAATGGGTGACATCAAAAATAACTCTACCCATGACTTATCTTCGGGTCCAGGTGATCTTTTTGTAGCATCTTCTGTGGTGTGTCCAGCTACAGTGGATTTGCTTCCACAACCACGCCAATCTTATATTGGAGTGTAGCCACTCCCAACATGCTCCACCTTCTTTTTCATGAAGTTTCAATGGCCTTGATAAAGGTTGGTAAAAGAAAGGACCACACCTCCACTAAGAGACAACCATCATCTTCATTTCATGCAGGTCTCTTAGTACTTGATGAGACCCCAATTGCTCATTTGACTGCCTTTCATTCACATATGGTACAGTTTAATTGCAAATGTATCACTCTCTTGAAACAACGCAAACACAGTTGTTCTTTTAAAACTAAACATTTCGAAGCAGACCATATGATTGTATGCCTTTTGAATGTAGCCACCGTAGAGAAATAGATCAAATATGGACTTGTTAAAATCAGCAACACGACCCCAACAAATAGCACTTACTGCATTTTGAATTCACGTCAGTGCTCGTGTAAGGGTCATGTTGGTGATAAATATTTGAGCTCCAGATTGGATTTTGGGATAGCTCATTCAGGCCTTGCCACTGCAGAACAAATCACAACCAAGACAACCCCAAAGAGAAGCACTTATGAAGTCCAGAATCATGAGTGGCTCCATCTGAAGTGATCCGAGTTGGAAGCTCACAGCCATTTTCTTTGCCATTCATTCAGTTGATATTGTCAAACAAAACTGCCCCCAACATTATACTGAAACAAGGCAGCACTGAAATGGGTGACATCAAAAATAACTCTACCCATGACTTATCTTTGGGTCCAGGTGATCTTTTTGTAGCATCTTCTGTGGTGTGTCCAGCTACAGTGGATTTGCTTCCACAACCACGCCAATCTTATATTGGAGTGTAGCCCCTCCCAACATGCTCCACCTTCTTTTTCATGAAGTTTCAATGGCCCTGATGAAGGTTGGTAAAAGAAAGGACCACACCTCCACTAAGAGACAACCATCATCTTCAATTCATGCAGGTCTCTTAGTACTTGATGAGACCCCAATTGCTCATTTGACTGCCTTTCATTCACATATGGTACAGTTTAATTGCAAATGTATCACTCTCTTGAAACAACGCAAACACAGTTGTTCTTTTAAAACTAAACATTTCGAAGCAGACCATATGATTGTATGCCTTTTGAATGTAGCCACCGTAGAGAAATAGATCAAATATGGACTTGTTAAAATCAGCAACACGACCCCAACAAATAGCACTTACTGCATTTTGAATTCACGTCAGTGCTCGTGTAAGGGTCATGTTGGTGATACATATTTGAATTCCACATTGGATTTTAGGATAGTTCATTTAGACCGTTTGACTGCAGATCCCATCACAACCAAGACAACCCCAAAGAGAAGCACTTATGAAGTCCAGAATCATGAGTGGCTCCATCTGAGGTGATCCGAGTTGGAAGCTCACAGCCATTTTCTCTGCTGTTCATTCAGTTGATATTGTCAAACAAAACTGCCCCAACAAGTAGCACTTACTGAAAAAAACACCAAGTCAATGCTAAAGTTAGGGTAATTGTACAGACTTACAAGAAAGTCTCTCTTTCTTGTTCTATCAATATGTTATCCAAGAAGATTGCCCTCTGAAATTACACAAATATGACCTAAAAAAATCACCAACACTACCCCAACAAATAGCACTTACTGCATTTTAAATTCAAGTCTGTGCTTGTGTAAGGGTGATGCTGGTGATACATATTTGAATTCCACATTGGATTTTAGGATAGTTCATTTAGACCTTTTGACTGCAGAACAAATCACAACCAAGACAACCCCAAAGAGAAGCACTTATGAAGTCCAGAATCATGAGTGGCTCCATCTGAGGTGATCCGAGTTGGAAGCTCACAGCCATTTTCTCTGCTGTTCATTCAGTTGATATTGTCAAACAAAACTGCCCCAACAAGTAGCACTTACTGAAAAAAACACCAAGTCAATGCTAAAGTTAGGGTAATTGTACAGACTTACAAGAAAGTCTCTCTTTCTTGTTCTATCAATATGTTATCCAAGAAGATTGCCCTCTGAAATTACACAAATATGACCTCAAAAAATCACCAACACTACCCCAACAAATAGCACTTACTGCATTTTAAATTCAAGTCTGTGCTTGTGTAAGGGTGATGCTGGTGATACATATTTGAATTCCACATTGGATTTTAGGATAGTTCATTTAGACCTTTTGACTGCAGAACAAATCACAACCAAGACAACCCCAAAGAGAAGCACTTATGAAGTCCAGAATCATGAGTGGCTCCATCTGAGGTGATCCGAGTTGGAAGCTCACAGCCATTTTCTCTGCTGTTCATTCAGTTGATATTGTCAAACAAAACTGCCCCAACAAGTAGCACTTACTGAAAAAAACACCAAGTCAATGCTTAAGTTAGGGTAATTGTACAGACTTACAAGAAAGTCTCTCTTTCTTGTTCTATCAATATGTTATCCAAGAAGATGGCCCTCTGAAATTACACAAATATGACCTCAAAAAATCACCAACACTACCCCAACAAATAGCACTTACTGCATTTTAAATTCAAGTCTGTGCTTGTGTAAGGGTGATGCTGGTGATACATATTTGAATTCCACATTGGATTTTAGGATAGTTCATTTAGACCGTTTGACTGCAGATCCCATCACAACCAAGACAACCCCAAAGAGAAGCACTTATGAAGTCCAGAATCATGAGTGGTTCCACCTGAAGTGATCCGAGTTGGAAGCTCACAGCCATTTTCTTTGCTATTTATTCAGTTGATATTGTCAAACAAAACTGCCCCAACATCCTACTGAAATGGATGACATCAAAAATAACTCTACCCATGACTTATCTTCGGGTCCAGGTGATCTTTTTGTAGCATCTTCTGTGGTGTGTCCAGCTACAGTGGATTTGCTTCCACAACCACGCCAATCTTATATTGGAGTGTAGCCACTCCCAACATGCTCCACCTTCTTTTTCATGAAGTTTCAATGGCCTTGATAAAGGTTGGTAAAAGAAAGGACCACACCTCCACTAAGAGACAACCATCATCTTCATTTCATGCAGGTCTCTTAGTACTTGATGAGACCCCAATTGCTCATTTGACTGCCTTTCATTCACATATGGTACAGTTTAATTGCAAATGTATCACTCTCTTGAAACAACGCAAACACAGTTGTTCTTTTAAAACTAAACATTTCGAAGCAGACCATATGATTGTATGCCTTTTGAATGTAGCCACCGTAGAGAAATAGATCAAATATGGACTTGTTAAAATCAGCAACACGACCCCAACAAATAGCACTTACTGCATTTTAAATTCACGTCAGTGCTCGTGTAAGGGTCATGTTGGTGATAAATATTTGAGCTCCAGATTGGATTTTGGGATAGCTCATTCAGGCTTTGCCACTGCAGAACAAATCACAACGAAGACAACCCCAAAGAGAAGCACTTATGAAGTCCAGAATCATGAGTGGCTCCATCTGAAGTGATCCGAGTTGGAAGCTCACAGCCATTTTCTTTGCCATTCATTCAGTTGATATTGTCAAACAAAACTGCCCCCAACATTATACTGAAACAAGGCAGCACTGAAATGGGTGACATCAAAAATAACTCTACCCATGACTTATCTTTGGGTCCAGGTGATCTTTTTGTAGCATCTTCTGTGGTGTGTCCAGCTACAGTGGATATGCTTCCACAACCACGCCAATCTTATATTGGAGTGTAGCCCCTCCCAACATGCTCCACCTTCTTTTTCATGAAGTTTCAATGGCCCTGATGAAGGTTGGTAAAAGAAAGGACCACACCTCCACTAAGAGACAACCATCATCTTCAATTCATGCAGGTCTCTTAGTACTTGATGAGACCCCAATTGCTCATTTGACTGGCTGTCATTCACATATGGTACAGTTTAATTGCAAATGTATCACTCTCTTGAAACAACGCAAACACAGTTGTTCTTTTAAAACTAAACATTTCGAAGCAGACCATATGATTGTATGCCTTTTGAATGTAGCCACCGTAGAGAAATAGATCAAATATGGACTTGTTAAAATCAGCAACACGACCCCAACAAATAGCACTTACTGCATTTTAAATTCACGTCAGTGCTCGTGTAAGGGTCATGTTGGTGATAAATATTTGAGCTCCAGATTGGATTTTGGGATAGTTAATTCAGGCCTTGCCACTGCAGAACAAATCACAACCAAGACAACCCCAAAGAGAAGCACTTATGAAGTCCAGAATCATGAGTGGCTCCATCTGAGGTGATCCGAGTTGGAAGCTCACAGCCATTTTCTCTGCTGTTCATTCAGTTGATATTGTCAAACAAAACTGCCCCAACAAGTAGCACTTACTGAAAAAAACACCAAGTCAATGCTAAAGTTAGGGTAATTGTACAGACTTACAAGAAAGTCTCTCTTTCTTGTTCTATCAATATGTTATCCAAGAAGATTGCCCTCTGAAATTACACAAATATGACCTCAAAAAATCACCAACACTACCCCAACAAATAGCACTTACTGCATTTTAAATTCAAGTCTGTGCTTGTGTAAGGGTGATGCTGGTGATACATATTTGAATTCCACATTGGATTTTAGGATAGTTCATTTAGACCTTTTGACTGCAGAACAAATCACAACCAAGACAACCCCAAAGAGAAGCACTTATGAAGTCCAGAATCATGAGTGGCTTCATCTGAGGTGATCCGAGTTGGAAGCTCACAGCCATTTTCTCTGCTGTTCATTCAGTTGATATTGTCAAACAAAACTGCCCCAACAAGTAGCACTTACTGAAAAAAACACCAAGTCAATGCTAAAGTTAGGGTAATTGTACAGACTTAGAAGAAAGTCTCTCTTTCTTGTTCTATCAATATGTTATCCAAGAAGATTGCCCTCTGAAATTACACAAATATGACCTCAAAAAATCACCAACACTACCCCAACAAATAGCACTTACTGCATTTTAAATTCAAGTCTGTGCTTGTGTAAGGGTGATGCTGGTGATACATATTTGAATTCCACATTGGATTTTAGGATAGTTCATTTAGACCGTTTGACTGCAGATCCCATCACAACCAAGACAACCCCAAAGAGAAGCACTTATGAAGTCCAGAATCATGAGTGGTTCCATCTGAAGTGATCCGAGTTGGAAGCTCACAGCCATTTTCTTTGCTATTTATTCAGTTGATATTGTCAAACAAAACTGCCCCAACATCCTACTGAAATGGATGACATCAAAAATAACTCTACCCATGACTTATCTTTGGGTCCAGGTGATCTTTTTGTAGCATCTTCTGTGGTGTGTCCAGCTACAGTGGATTTGCTTCCACAACCACGCCAATCTTATATTGGAGTGTAGCCACTCCCAACATGCTCCACCTTCTTTTTCATGAAGTTTCAATGGCCTTGATAAAGGTTGGTAAAAGAAAGGACCACACCTCCACTAAGATACAACCATCATCTTCATTTCATGCAGGTCTCTTAGTACTTGATGAGACCCCAATTGCTCATTTGACTGCCTTTCATTCACATATGGTACAGTTTAATTGCAAATGTATCACTCTCTTGAAACAACGCAAACACAGTTGTTCTTTTAAAACTAAACATTTCGAAGCAGACCATATGATTGTATGCCTTTTGAATGTAGCCACCGTAGAGAAATAGATCAAATATGGACTTGTTAAAATCAGCAACAAGACTCCAACAAATAGCACTTACTGCATTTTAAATTCACGTCAGTGCTCGTGTAAGGGTCATGTTGGTGATAAATATTTGAGCTCCAGATTGGATTTTGGGATAGCTCATTCAGGCCTTGCCACTGCAGAACAAATCACAACCAAGACAACCCCAAAGAGAAGCACTAATGAAGTCCAGAATCATGAGTGGCTCCATCTGAGGTGATCCGAGTTGGAAGCTCACAGCCATTTTCTCTGCTGTTCATTCAGTTGTGTTGTCAAACAAAACTGCCCCAACAAGTAGCACTTACTGAAAAAAACACCAAGTCAATGCTAAAGTTAGGGTAATTGTACAGACTTACAAGAAAGTCTCTCTTTCTTGTTCTATCAATATGTTATCCAAGAAGATTGCCCTCTGAAATTACACAAATATGACCTCAAAAAATCACCAACACTACCCCTACAAATAGCACTTACTGCATTTTAAATTCAAGTCTGTGCTTGTGTAAGGGTGATGCTGGTGATACATATTTGAATTCCACATTGGATTTTAGGATAGTTCATTTAGACCGTTTGACTGCAGATCCCATCACAACCAAGACAACCCCAAAGAGAAGCACTTATGAAGTCCAGAATCATGAGTGGCTCCATCTGAAGTGATCCGAGTTGGAAGCTCACAGCCATTTTCTTTGCCATTCATTCAGTTGATATTGTCAAACAAAACTGCCCCCAACATTATACTGAAACAAGGCAGCACTGAAATGGGTGACATCAAAAATAACTCTACCCATGACTTATCTTCGGGTCCAGGTGATCTTTTTGTAGCATCTTCTGTGGTGTGTCCAGCTACAGTGGATTTGCTTCCACAACCACGCCAATCTTATATTGGAGTGTAGCCACTCCCAACATGCTCCACCTTCTTTTTCATGAAGTTTCAATGGCCTTGATAAAGGTTGGTAAAAGAAAGGACCACACCTCCACTAAGAGACAACCATCATCTTCATTTCATGCAGGTCTCTTAGTACTTGATGAGACCCCAATTGCTCATTTGACTGCCTTTCATTCACATATGGTACAGTTTAATTGCAAATGTATCACTCTCTTGAAACAACGCAAACACAGTTGTTCTTTTAAAACTAAACATTTCGAAGCAGACCATATGATTGTATGCCTTTTGAATGTAGCCACCGTAGAGAAATAGATCAAATATGGACTTGTTAAAATCAGCAACACGACCCCAACAAATAGCACTTACTGCATTTTGAATTCACGTCAGTGCTCGTGTAAGGGTCATGTTGGTGATAAATATTTGAGCTCCAGATTGGATTTTGGGATAGCTCATTCAGGCCTTGCCACTGCAGAACAAATCACAACCAAGACAACCCCAAAGAGAAGCACTTATGAAGTCCAGAATCATGAGTGGCTCCATCTGAAGTGATCCGAGTTGGAAGCTCACAGCCATTTTCTTTGCCATTCATTCAGTTGATATTGTCAAACAAAACTGCCCCCAACATTATACTGAAACAAGGCAGCACTGAAATGGGTGACATCAAAAATAACTCTACCCATGACTTATCTTTGGGTCCAGGTGATCTTTTTGTAGCATCTTCTGTGGTGTGTCCAGCTACAGTGGATTTGCTTCCACAACCACGCCAATCTTATATTGGAGTGTAGCCCCTCCCAACATGCTCCACCTTCTTTTTCATGAAGTTTCAATGGCCCTGATGAAGGTTGGTAAAAGAAAGGACCACACCTCCACTAAGAGACAACCATCATCTTCAATTCATGCAGGTCTCTTAGTACTTGATGAGACCCCAATTGCTCATTTGACTGCCTTTCATTCACATATGGTACAGTTTAATTGCAAATGTATCACTCTCTTGAAACAACGCAAACACAGTTGTTCTTTTAAAACTAAACATTTCGAAGCAGACCATATGATTGTATGCCTTTTGAATGTAGCCACCGTAGAGAAATAGATCAAATATGGACTTGTTAAAATCAGCAACACGACCCCAACAAATAGCACTTACTGCATTTTGAATTCACGTCAGTGCTCGTGTAAGGGTCATGTTGGTGATACATATTTGAATTCCACATTGGATTTTAGGATAGTTCATTTAGACCGTTTGACTGCAGATCCCATCACAACCAAGACAACCCCAAAGAGAAGCACTTATGAAGTCCAGAATCATGAGTGGTTCCACCTGAAGTGATCCGAGTTGGAAGCTCACAGCCAATTTTTTTGCTATTTATTCAGTTGATATTGTCAAACAAAACTGCCCCAACATCCTACTGAAATGGATGACATCAAAAATAACTCTACCCATGACTTATCTTCGGGTCCAGGTGATCTTTTTGTAGCATCTTCTGTGGTGTGTCCAGCTACAGTGGATTTGCTTCCACAACCACCCAAATCTTATATTGGAGTGTAGCCACTCCCAACATGCTCCACCTTCTTTTTCATGAAGTTTCAATGGCCTTGATAAAGGTTGGTAAAAGAAAGGACCACACCTCCACGAAGAGACAACCATCATCTTCAATTCATGCAGGTCTCTTAGTACTTGATGAGACCCCAATTGCTCATTTGACTGCCTTTCATTCACATATGGTACAGTTTAATTGCAAATGTATCACTCTCTTGAAACAACGCAAACACAGTTGTTCTTTTAAAACTAAACATTTCGAAGCAGACCATATGATTGTATGCCTTTTGAATGTAGCCACCGTAGAGAAATAGATCAAATATGGACTTGTTAAAATCAGCAACACGACCCCAACAAATAGCACTTACTGCATTTTAAATTCACGTCAGTGCTCGTGTAAGGGTCATGTTGGTGATAAATATTTGAGCTCCAGGTTGGATTTTGGAATAGTTCATTCAGGCCTTGCCACTGCAGAACAAATCACAACCAAGACAACCCCAAAGAGAAGCACTTATGAAGTCCAGAATCATGAGTGGCTCCATCTGAGGTGATCCGAGTTGGAAGCTCACAGCCATTTTCTCTGCTGTTCATTCAGTTGATATTGTCAAACAAAACTGCCCCAACAAGTAGCACTTACTGAAAAAAACACCAAGTCAATGCTAAAGTTAGGGTAATTGTACAGACTTACAAGAAAGTCTCTCTTTCTTGTTCTATCAATATGTTATCCAAGAAGATTGCCCTCTGAAATTACACAAATATGACCTCAAAAAATCACCAACACTACCCCAACAAATAGCACTTACTGCATTTTAAATTCAAGTCTGTGCTTGTGTAAGGGTGATGCTGGTGATACATATTTGAATTCCACATTGGATTTTAGGATAGTTCATTTAGACCTTTTGACTGCAGATCCCATCACAACCAAGACAACCCCAAAGAGAAGCACTTATGAAGTCCAGAATCATGAGTGGCTCCATCTGAGGTGATCCGAGTTGGAAGCTCACAGCCATTTTCTCTGCTGTTCATTCAGTTGATATTGTCAAACAAAACTGCCCCAACAAGTAGCACTTACTGAAAAAAACACCAAGTCAATGCTAAAGTTAGGGTAATTGTACAGACTTACAAGAAAGTCTCTCTTTCTTGTTCTATCAATATGTTATCCAAGAAGATTGCCCTCTGAAATTACACAAATATGACCTAAAAAAATCACCAACACTACCCCAACAAATAGCACTTACTGCATTTTAAATTCAAGTCTGTGCTTGTGTAAGGGTGATGCTGGTGATACATATTTGAATTCCACATTGGATTTTAGGATAGTTCATTTAGACCTTTTGACTGCAGAACAAATCACAACCAAGACAACCCCAAAGAGAAGCACTTATGAAGTCCAGAATCATGAGTGGCTCCATCTGAGGTGATCCGAGTTGGAAGCTCACAGCCATTTTCTCTGCTGTTCATTCAGTTGATATTGTCAAACAAAACTGCCCCAACAAGTAGCACTTACTGAAAAAAACACCAAGTCAATGCTAAAGTTAGGGTAATTGTACAGACTTACAAGAAAGTCTCTCTTTCTTGTTCTATCAATATGTTATCCAAGAAGATTGCCCTCTGAAATTACACAAATATGACCTCAAAAAATCACCAACACTACCCCAACAAATAGCACTTACTGCATTTTAAATTCAAGTCTGTGCTTGTGTAAGGGTGATGCTGGTGATACATATTTGAATTCCACATTGGATTTTAGGATAGTTCATTTAGACCTTTTGACTGCAGAACAAATCACAACCAAGACAACCCCAAAGAGAAGCACTTATGAAGTCCAGAATCATGAGTGGCTCCATCTGAGGTGATCCGAGTTGGAAGCTCACAGCCATTTTCTCTGCTGTTCATTCAGTTGATATTGTCAAACAAAACTGCCCCAACAAGTAGCACTTACTGAAAAAAACACCAAGTCAATGCTTAAGTTAGGGTAATTGTACAGACTTACAAGAAAGTCTCTCTTTCTTGTTCTATCAATATGTTATCCAAGAAGATGGCCCTCTGAAATTACACAAATATGACCTCAAAAAATCACCAACACTACCCCAACAAATAGCACTTACTGCATTTTAAATTCAAGTCTGTGCTTGTGTAAGGGTGATGCTGGTGATACATATTTGAATTCCACATTGGATTTTAGGATAGTTCATTTAGACCGTTTGACTGCAGATCCCATCACAACCAAGACAACCCCAAAGAGAAGCACTTATGAAGTCCAGAATCATGAGTGGTTCCACCTGAAGTGATCCGAGTTGGAAGCTCACAGCCATTTTCTTTGCTATTTATTCAGTTGATATTGTCAAACAAAACTGCCCCAACATCCTACTGAAATGGATGACATCAAAAATAACTCTACCCATGACTTATCTTCGGGTCCAGGTGATCTTTTTGTAGCATCTTCTGTGGTGTGTCCAGCTACAGTGGATTTGCTTCCACAGCCACGCCAATCTTATATTGGAGTGTAGCCACTCCCAACATGCTCCACCTTCTTTTTCATGAAGTTTCAATGGCCTTGATAAAGGTTGGTAAAAGAAAGGACCACACCTCCACTAAGAGACAACCATCATCTTCATTTCATGCAGGTCTCTTAGTACTTGATGAGACCCCAATTGCTCATTTGACTGCCTTTCATTCACATATGGTACAGTTTAATTGCAAATGTATCACTCTCTTGAAACAACGCAAACACAGTTGTTCTTTTAAAACTAAACATTTCGAAGCAGACCATATGATTGTATGCCTTTTGAATGTAGCCACCGTAGAGAAATAGATCAAATATGGACTTGTTAAAATCAGCAACACGACCCCAACAAATAGCACTTACTGCATTTTAAATTCACGTCAGTGCTCGTGTAAGGGTCATGTTGGTGATAAATATTTGAGCTCCAGATTGGATTTTGGGATAGCTCATTCAGGCTTTGCCACTGCAGAACAAATCACAACGAAGACAACCCCAAAGAGAAGCACTTATGAAGTCCAGAATCATGAGTGGCTCCATCTGAAGTGATCCGAGTTGGAAGCTCACAGCCATTTTCTTTGCCATTCATTCAGTTGATATTGTCAAACAAAACTGCCCCCAACATTATACTGAAACAAGGCAGCACTGAAATGGGTGACATCAAAAATAACTCTACCCATGACTTATCTTTGGGTCCAGGTGATCTTTTTGTAGCATCTTCTGTGGTGTGTCCAGCTACAGTGGATATGCTTCCACAACCACGCCAATCTTATATTGGAGTGTAGCCCCTCCCAACATGCTCCACCTTCTTTTTCATGAAGTTTCAATGGCCCTGATGAAGGTTGGTAAAAGAAAGGACCACACCTCCACTAAGAGACAACCATCATCTTCAATTCATGCAGGTCTCTTAGTACTTGATGAGACCCCAATTGCTCATTTGACTGCCTTTCATTCACATATGGTACAGTTTAATTGCAAATGTATCACTCTCTTGAAACAACGCAAACACAGTTGTTCTTTTAAAACTAAACATTTCGAAGCAGACCATATGATTGTATGCCTTTTGAATGTAGCCACCGTAGAGAAATAGATCAAATATGGACTTGTTAAAATCAGCAACACGACCCCAACAAATAGCACTTACTGCATTTTAAATTCACGTCAGTGCTCGTGTAAGGGTCATGTTGGTGATAAATATTTGAGCTCCAGATTGGATTTTGGGATAGCTCATTCAGGCCTTGCCACTGCAGAACAAATCACAACGAAGACAACCCCAAAGAGAAGCACTTATGAAGTCCAGAATCATGAGTGGCTCCATCTGAAGTGATCCGAGTTGGAAGCTCACAGCCATTTTCTTTGCCATTCATTCAGTTGATATTGTCAAACAAAACTGCCCCCAACATTATACTGAAACAAGGCAGCACTGAAATGGGTGACATCAAAAATAACTCTACCCATGACTTATCTTTGGGTCCAGGTGATCTTTTTGTAGCATCTTCTGTGGTGTGTCCAGCTACAGTGGATATGCTTCCACAACCACGCCAATCTTATATTGGAGTGTAGCCCCTCCCAACATGCTCCACCTTCTTTTTCATGAAGTTTCAATGGCCCTGATGAAGGTTGGTAAAAGAAAGGACCACACCTCCACTAAGAGACAACCATCATCTTCAATTCATGCAGGTCTCTTAGTACTTGATGAGACCCCAATTGCTCATTTGACTGGCTGTCATTCACATATGGTACAGTTTAATTGCAAATGTATCACTCTCTTGAAACAACGCAAACACAGTTGTTCTTTTAAAACTAAACATTTCGAAGCAGACCATATGATTGTATGCCTTTTGAATGTAGCCACCGTAGAGAAATAGATCAAATATGGACTTGTTAAAATCAGCAACACGACCCCAACAAATAGCACTTACTGCATTTTAAATTCACGTCAGTGCTCGTGTAAGGGTCATGTTGGTGATAAATATTTGAGCTCCAGATTGGATTTTGGGATAGTTAATTCAGGCCTTGCCACTGCAGAACAAATCACAACCAAGACAACCCCAAAGAGAAGCACTTATGAAGTCCAGAATCATGAGTGGCTCCATCTGAGGTGATCCGAGTTGGAAGCTCACAGCCATTTTCTCTGCTGTTCATTCAGTTGATATTGTCAAACAAAACTGCCCCAACAAGTAGCACTTACTGAAAAAAACACCAAGTCAATGCTAAAGTTAGGGTAATTGTACAGACTTACAAGAAAGTCTCTCTTTCTTGTTCTATCAATATGTTATCCAAGAAGATTGCCCTCTGAAATTACACAAATATGACCTCAAAAAATCACCAACACTACCCCAACAAATAGCACTTACTGCATTTTAAATTCAAGTCTGTGCTTGTGTAAGGGTGATGCTGGTGATACATATTTGAATTCCACATTGGATTTTAGGATAGTTCATTTAGACCTTTTGACTGCAGAACAAATCACAACCAAGACAACCCCAAAGAGAAGCACTTATGAAGTCCAGAATCATGAGTGGCTTCATCTGAGGTGATCCGAGTTGGAAGCTCACAGCCATTTTCTCTGCTGTTCATTCAGTTGATATTGTCAAACAAAACTGCCCCAACAAGTAGCACTTACTGAAAAAAACACCAAGTCAATGCTAAAGTTAGGGTAATTGTACAGACTTAGAAGAAAGTCTCTCTTTCTTGTTCTATCAATATGTTATCCAAGAAGATTGCCCTCTGAAATTACACAAATATGACCTCAAAAAATCACCAACACTACCCCAACAAATAGCACTTACTGCATTTTAAATTCAAGTCTGTGCTTGTGTAAGGGTGATGCTGGTGATACATATTTGAATTCCACATTGGATTTTAGGATAGTTCATTTAGACCGTTTGACTGCAGATCCCATCACAACCAAGACAACCCCAAAGAGAAGCACTTATGAAGTCCAGAATCATGAGTGGTTCCATCTGAAGTGATCCGAGTTGGAAGCTCACAGCCATTTTCTTTGCTATTTATTCAGTTGATATTGTCAAACAAAACTGCCCCAACATCCTACTGAAATGGATGACATCAAAAATAACTCTACCCATGACTTATCTTTGGGTCCAGGTGATCTTTTTGTAGCATCTTCTGTGGTGTGTCCAGCTACAGTGGATTTGCTTCCACAACCACGCCAATCTTATATTGGAGTGTAGCCACTCCCAACATGCTCCACCTTCTTTTTCATGAAGTTTCAATGGCCTTGATAAAGGTTGGTAAAAGAAAGGACCACACCTCCACTAAGATACAACCATCATCTTCATTTCATGCAGGTCTCTTAGTACTTGATGAGACCCCAATTGCTCATTTGACTGCCTTTCATTCACATATGGTACAGTTTAATTGCAAATGTATCACTCTCTTGAAACAACGCAAACACAGTTGTTCTTTTAAAACTAAACATTTCGAAGCAGACCATATGATTGTATGCCTTTTGAATGTAGCCACCGTAGAGAAATAGATCAAATATGGACTTGTTAAAATCAGCAACAAGACTCCAACAAATAGCACTTACTGCATTTTAAATTCACGTCAGTGCTCGTGTAAGGGTCATGTTGGTGATAAATATTTGAGCTCCAGATTGGATTTTGGGATAGCTCATTCAGGCCTTGCCACTGCAGAACAAATCACAACCAAGACAACCCCAAAGAGAAGCACTAATGAAGTCCAGAATCATGAGTGGCTCCATCTGAGGTGATCCGAGTTGGAAGCTCACAGCCATTTTCTCTGCTGTTCATTCAGTTGTGTTGTCAAACAAAACTGCCCCAACAAGTAGCACTTACTGAAAAAAACACCAAGTCAATGCTAAAGTTAGGGTAATTGTACAGACTTACAAGAAAGTCTCTCTTTCTTGTTCTATCAATATGTTATCCAAGAAGATTGCCCTCTGAAATTACACAAATATGACCTCAAAAAATCACCAACACTACCCCAACAAATAGCACTTACTGCATTTTAAATTCAAGTCTGTGCTTGTGTAAGGGTGATGCTGGTGATACATATTTGAATTCCACATTGGATTTTAGGATAGTTCATTTAGACCGTTTGACTGCAGATCCCATCACAACCAAGACAACCCCAAAGAGAAGCACTTATGAAGTCCAGAATCATGAGTGGCTCCATCTGAAGTGATCCGAGTTGGAAGCTCACAGCCATTTTCTTTGCCATTCATTCAGTTGATATTGTCAAACAAAACTGCCCCCAACATTATACTGAAACAAGGCAGCACTGAAATGGGTGACATCAAAAATAACTCTACCCATGACTTATCTTTGGGTCCAGGTGATCTTTTTGTAGCATCTTCTGTGGTGTGTCCAGCTACAGTGGATTTGCTTCCACAACCACGCCAAATTTATATTGGAGTGTAGCCCCTCCCAACATGCTCCACCTTCTTTTTCATGAAGTTTCAATGGCCCTGATGAAGGTTGGTAAAAGAAAGGACCACACCTCCACTAAGAGACAACCATCATCTTCAATTCATGCAGGTCTCTTAGTACTTGATGAGACCCCAATTGCTCATTTGACTGCCTTTCATTCACATATGGTACAGTTTAATTGCAAATGTATCACTCTCTTGAAACAACACAAACACAGTTGTTCTTTTAAAACTTAACATTTCGAAGCAGACCATATGATTGTATGCCTTTTGAATGTAGCCACCGTAGAGAAATAGATCAAATATGGACTTGTTAAAATCAGCAACACGACCCCAACAAATAGCACTTACTGCATTTTAAATTCACGTCAGTGCTCGTGTAAGGGTCATGTTGGTGATAAATATTTGAGCTCCAGGTTGGATTTTGGAATAGTTCATTCAGGCCTTGCCACTGCAGAACAAATCACAACCAAGACAACCCCAAAGAGAAGCACTTATGAAGTCCAGAATCATGAGTGGCTCCATCTGAGGTGATCCGAGTTGGAAGCTCACAGCCATTTTCTCTGCTGTTCATTCAGTTGATATTGTCAAACAAAACTGCCCCAACAAGTAGCACTTACTGAAAAAAACACCAAGTCAATGCTAAAGTTAGGGTAATTGTACAGACTTACAAGAAAGTCTCTCTTTCTTGTTCTATCAATATGTTATCCAAGAAGATTGCCCTCTGAAATTACACAAATATGACCTCAAAAAATCACCAACACTACCCCTACAAATAGCACTTACTGCATTTTAAATTCAAGTCTGTGCTTGTGTAAGGGTGATGCTGGTGATACATATTTGAATTCCACATTGGATTTTAGGATAGTTCATTTAGACCGTTTGACTGCAGATCCCATCACAACCAAGACAACCCCAAAGAGAAGCACTTATGAAGTCCAGAATCATGAGTGGCTCCATCTGAAGTGATCCGAGTTGGAAGCTCACAGCCATTTTCTTTGCCATTCATTCAGTTGATATTGTCAAACAAAACTGCCCCCAACATTATACTGAAACAAGGCAGCACTGAAATGGGTGACATCAAAAATAACTCTACCCATGACTTATCTTCGGGTCCAGGTGATCTTTTTGTAGCATCTTCTGTGGTGTGTCCAGCTACAGTGGATTTGCTTCCACAACCACGCCAATCTTATATTGGAGTGTAGCCACTCCCAACATGCTCCACCTTCTTTTTCATGAAGTTTCAATGGCCTTGATAAAGGTTGGTAGAAGAAAGGACCACACCTCCACTAAGAGACAACCATCATCTTCATTTCATGCAGGTCTCTTAGTACTTGATGAGACCCCAATTGCTCATTTGACTGCCTTTCATTCACATATGGTACAGTTTAATTGCAAATGTATCACTCTCTTGAAACAACGCAAACACAGTTGTTCTTTTAAAACTAAACATTTCGAAGCAGACCATATGATTGTATGCCTTTTGAATGTAGCCACCGTAGAGAAATAGATCAAATATGGACTTGTTAAAATCAGCAACACGACCCCAACAAATAGCACTTACTGCATTTTGAATTCACGTCAGTGCTCGTGTAAGGGTCATGTTGGTGATAAATATTTGAGCTCCAGATTGGATTTTGGGATAGCTCATTCAGGCCTTGCCACTGCAGAACAAATCACAACCAAGACAACCCCAAAGAGAAGCACTTATGAAGTCCAGAATCATGAGTGGCTCCATCTGAAGTGATCCGAGTTGGAAGCTCACAGCCATTTTCTTTGCCATTCATTCAGTTGATATTGTCAAACAAAACTGCCCCCAACATTATACTGAAACAAGGCAGCACTGAAATGGGTGACATCAAAAATAACTCTACCCATGACTTATCTTTGGGTCCAGGTGATCTTTTTGTAGCATCTTCTGTGGTGTGTCCAGCTACAGTGGATTTGCTTCCACAACCACGCCAATCTTATATTGGAGTGTAGCCCCTCCCAACATGCTCCACCTTCTTTTTCATGAAGTTTCAATGGCCCTGATGAAGGTTGGTAAAAGAAAGGACCACACCTCCACTAAGAGACAACCATCATCTTCAATTCATGCAGGTCTCTTAGTACTTGATGAGACCCCAATTGCTCATTTGACTGCCTTTCATTCACATATGGTACAGTTTAATTGCAAATGTATCACTCTCTTGAAACAACGCAAACACAGTTGTTCTTTTAAAACTAAACATTTCGAAGCAGACCATATGATTGTATGCCTTTTGAATGTAGCCACCGTAGAGAAATAGATCAAATATGGACTTGTTAAAATCAGCAACACGACCCCAACAAATAGCACTTACTGCATTTTGAATTCACGTCAGTGCTCGTGTAAGGGTCATGTTGGTGATACATATTTGAATTCCACATTGGATTTTAGGATAGTTCATTTAGACCGTTTGACTGCAGATCCCATCACAACCAAGACAACCCCAAAGAGAAGCACTTATGAAGTCCAGAATCATGAGTGGTTCCACCTGAAGTGATCCGAGTTGGAAGCTCACAGCCAATTTTTTTGCTATTTATTCAGTTGATATTGTCAAACAAAACTGCCCCAACATCCTACTGAAATGGATGACATCAAAAATAACTCTACCCATGACTTATCTTCGGGTCCAGGTGATCTTTTTGTAGCATCTTCTGTGGTGTGTCCAGCTACAGTGGATTTGCTTCCACAACCACCCCAATCTTATATTGGAGTGTAGCCACTCCCAACATGCTCCACCTTCTTTTTCATGAAGTTTCAATGGCCTTGATAAAGGTTGGTAAAAGAAAGGACCACACCTCCACGAAGAGACAACCATCATCTTCAATTCATGCAGGTCTCTTAGTACTTGATGAGACCCCAATTGCTCATTTGACTGCCTTTCATTCACATATGGTACAGTTTAATTGCAAATGTATCACTCTCTTGAAACAACGCAAACACAGTTGTTCTTTTAAAACTAAACATTTCGAAGCAGACCATATGATTGTATGCCTTTTGAATGTAGCCACCGTAGAGAAATAGATCAAATATGGACTTGTTAAAATCAGCAACACGACCCCAACAAATAGCACTTACTGCATTTTAAATTCACGTCAGTGCTCGTGTAAGGGTCATGTTGGTGATAAATATTTGAGCTCCAGGTTGGATTTTGGAATAGTTCATTCAGGCCTTGCCACTGCAGAACAAATCACAACCAAGACAACCCCAAAGAGAAGCACTTATGAAGTCCAGAATCATGAGTGGCTCCATCTGAGGTGATCCGAGTTGGAAGCTCACAGCCATTTTCTCTGCTGTTCATTCAGTTGATATTGTCAAACAAAACTGCCCCAACAAGTAGCACTTACTGAAAAAAACACCAAGTCAATGCTAAAGTTAGGGTAATTGTACAGACTTACAAGAAAGTCTCTCTTTCTTGTTCTATCAATATGTTATCCAAGAAGATTGCCCTCTGAAATTACACAAATATGACCTCAAAAAATCACCAACACTACCCCAACAAATAGCACTTACTGCATTTTAAATTCAAGTCTGTGCTTGTGTAAGGGTGATGCTGGTGATACATATTTGAATTCCACATTGGATTTTAGGATAGTTCATTTAGACCTTTTGACTGCAGATCCCATCACAACCAAGACAACCCCAAAGAGAAGCACTTATGAAGTCCAGAATCATGAGTGGCTCCATCTGAGGTGATCCGAGTTGGAAGCTCACAGCCATTTTCTCTGCTGTTCATTCAGTTGATATTGTCAAACAAAACTGCCCCAACAAGTAGCACTTACTGAAAAAAACACCAAGTCAATGCTAAAGTTAGGGTAATTGTACAGACTTACAAGAAAGTCTCTCTTTCTTGTTCTATCAATATGTTATCCAAGAAGATTGCCCTCTGAAATTACACAAATATGACCTAAAAAAATCACCAACACTACCCCAACAAATAGCACTTACTGCATTTTAAATTCAAGTCTGTGCTTGTGTAAGGGTGATGCTGGTGATACATATTTGAATTCCACATTGGATTTTAGGATAGTTCATTTAGACCTTTTGACTGCAGAACAAATCACAACCAAGACAACCCCAAAGAGAAGCACTTATGAAGTCCAGAATCATGAGTGGCTCCATCTGAGGTGATCCGAGTTGGAAGCTCACAGCCATTTTCTCTGCTGTTCATTCAGTTGATATTGTCAAACAAAACTGCCCCAACAAGTAGCACTTACTGAAAAAAACACCAAGTCAATGCTAAAGTTAGGGTAATTGTACAGACTTACAAGAAAGTCTCTCTTTCTTGTTCTATCAATATGTTATCCAAGAAGATTGCCCTCTGAAATTACACAAATATGACCTCAAAAAATCACCAACACTACCCCAACAAATAGCACTTACTGCATTTTAAATTCAAGTCTGTGCTTGTGTAAGGGTGATGCTGGTGATACATATTTGAATTCCACATTGGATTTTAGGATAGTTCATTTAGACCTTTTGACTGCAGAACAAATCACAACCAAGACAACCCCAAAGAGAAGCACTTATGAAGTCCAGAATCATGAGTGGCTCCATCTGAGGTGATCCGAGTTGGAAGCTCACAGCCATTTTCTCTGCTGTTCATTCAGTTGATATTGTCAAACAAAACTGCCCCAACAAGTAGCACTTACTGAAAAAAACACCAAGTCAATGCTTAAGTTAGGGTAATTGTACAGACTTACAAGAAAGTCTCTCTTTCTTGTTCTATCAATATGTTATCCAAGAAGATGGCCCTCTGAAATTACACAAATATGACCTCAAAAAATCACCAACACTACCCCAACAAATAGCACTTACTGCATTTTAAATTCAAGTCTGTGCTTGTGTAAGGGTGATGCTGGTGATACATATTTGAATTCCACATTGGATTTTAGGATAGTTCATTTAGACCGTTTGACTGCAGATCCCATCACAACCAAGACAACCCCAAAGAGAAGCACTTATGAAGTCCAGAATCATGAGTGGTTCCACCTGAAGTGATCCGAGTTGGAAGCTCACAGCCATTTTCTTTGCTATTTATTCAGTTGATATTGTCAAACAAAACTGCCCCAACATCCTACTGAAATGGATGACATCAAAAATAACTCTACCCATGACTTATCTTCGGGTCCAGGTGATCTTTTTGTAGCATCTTCTGTGGTGTGTCCAGCTACAGTGGATTTGCTTCCACAGCCACGCCAATCTTATATTGGAGTGTAGCCACTCCCAACATGCTCCACCTTCTTTTTCATGAAGTTTCAATGGCCTTGATAAAGGTTGGTAAAAGAAAGGACCACACCTCCACTAAGAGACAACCATCATCTTCATTTCATGCAGGTCTCTTAGTACTTGATGAGACCCCAATTGCTCATTTGACTGCCTTTCATTCACATATGGTACAGTTTAATTGCAAATGTATCACTCTCTTGAAACAACGCAAACACAGTTGTTCTTTTAAAACTAAACATTTCGAAGCAGACCATATGATTGTATGCCTTTTGAATGTAGCCACCGTAGAGAAATAGATCAAATATGGACTTGTTAAAATCAGCAACACGACCCCAACAAATAGCACTTACTGCATTTTAAATTCACGTCAGTGCTCGTGTAAGGGTCATGTTGGTGATAAATATTTGAGCTCCAGGTTGGATTTTGGAATAGTTCATTCAGGCCTTGCCACTGCAGAACAAATCACAACCAAGACAACCCCAAAGAGAAGCACTTATGAAGTCCAGAATCATGAGTGGCTCCATCTGAGGTGATCCGAGTTGGAAGCTCACAGCCATTTTCTCTGCTGTTCATTCAGTTGATATTGTCAAACAAAACTGCCCCAACAAGTAGCACTTACTGAAAAAAACACCAAGTCAATGCTAAAGTTAGGGTAATTGTACAGACTTACAAGAAAGTCTCTCTTTCTTGTTCTATCAATATGTTATCCAAGAAGATTGCCCTCTGAAATTACACAAATATGACCTCAAAAAATCACCAACACTACCCCAACAAATAGCACTTACTGCATTTTAAATTCAAGTCTGTGCTTGTGTAAGGGTGATGCTGGTGATACATATTTGAATTCCACATTGGATTTTAGGATAGTTCATTTAGACCTTTTGACTGCAGAACAAATCACAACCAAGACAACCCCAAAGAGAAGCACTTATGAAGTCCAGAATCATGAGTGGCTCCATCTGAGGTGATCCGAGTTGGAAGCTCACAGCCATTTTCTCTGCTGTTCATTCAGTTGATATTGTCAAACAAAACTGCCCCAACAAGTAGCACTTACTGAAAAAAACACCAAGTCAATGCTAAAGTTAGGGTAATTGTACAGACTTACAAGAAAGTCTCTCTTTCTTGTTCTATCAATATGTTATCCAAGAAGATTGCCCTCTGAAATTACACAAATATGACCTCAAAAAATCACCAACACTACCCCAACAAATAGCACTTACTGCATTTTAAATTCAAGTCTGTGCTTGTGTAAGGGTGATGCTGGTGATACATATTTGAATTCCACATTGGATTTTAGGATAGTTCATTTAGACCGTTTGACTGCAGATCCCATCACAACCAAGACAACCCCAAAGAGAAGCACTTATGAAGTCCAGAATCATGAGTGGTTCCATCTGAAGTGATCCGAGTTGGAAGCTCACAGCCATTTTCTTTGCTATTTATTCAGTTGATATTGTCAAACAAAACTGCCCCAACATCCTACTGAAATGGATGACATCAAAAATAACTCTACCCATGACTTATCTTTGGGTCCAGGTGATCTTTTTGTAGCATCTTCTGTGGTGTGTCCAGCTACAGTGGATTTGCTTCCACAACCACGCCAATCTTATATTGGAGTGTAGCCACTCCCAACATGCTCCACCTTCTTTTTCATGAAGTTTCAATGGCCTTGATGAAGGTTGGTAAAAGAAAGGACCACACCTCCACTAAGAGACAACCATCATCTTCATTTCATGCAGGTCTCTTAGTACTTGATGAGACCCCAATTGCTCATTTGACTGCCTTTCATTCACATATGGTACAGTTTAATTGCAAATGTATCACTCTCTTGAAACAACGCAAACACAGTTGTTCTTTTAAAACTAAACATTTCGAAGCAGACCATATGATTGTATGCCTTTTGAATGTAGCCACCGTAGAGAAATAGATCAAATATGGACTTGTTAAAATCAGCAACACGACCCCAACAAATAGCACTTACTGCATTTTAAATTCACGTCAGTGCTCGTGTAAGGGTCATGTTGGTGATAAATATTTGAGCTCCAGATTGGATTTTGGGATAGCTCATTCAGGCCTTGCCACTGCAGAACAAATCACAACCAAGACAACCCCAAAGAGAAGCACTTATGAAGTCCAGAATCATGAGTGGCTCCATCTGAGGTGATCCGAGTTGGAAGCTCACAGCCATTTTCTCTGCTGTTCATTCAGTTGATATTGTCAAACAAAACTGCCCCAACAAGTAGCACTTACTGAAAAAAACACCAAGTCAATGCTAAAGTTAGGGTAATTGTACAGACTTACAAGAAAGTCTCTCTTTCTTGTTCTATCAATATGTTATCCAAGAAGATTGCCCTCTGAAATTACACAAATATGACCTCAAAAAATCACCAACACTACCCCAACAAATAGCACTTACTGCATTTTAAATTCAAGTCTGTGCTTGTGTAAGGGTGATGCTGGTGATACATATTTGAATTCCACATTGGATTTTAGGATAGTTCATTTAGACCTTTTGACTGCAGAACAAATCACAACCAAGACAACCCCAAAGAGAAGCACTTATGAAGTCCAGAATCATGAGTGGCTCCATCTGAGGTGATCCGAGTTGGAAGCTCACAGCCATTTTCTCTGCTGTTCATTCAGTTGATATTGTCAAACAAAACTGCCCCAACAAGTAGCACTTACTGAAAAAAACACCAAGTCGATGCTAAAGTTAGGGTAATTGTACAGACTTACAAGAAAGTCTCTCTTTCTTGTTCTATCAATATGTTATCCAAGAAGATTGCCCTCTGAAATTACACAAATATGACCTCAAAAAATCACCAACACTACCCCAACAAATAGCACTTACTGCATTTTAAATTCAAGTCTGTGCTTGTGTAAGGGTGATGCTGGTGATACATATTTGAATTCCACATTGGATTTTAGGATAGTTCATTTAGACCGTTTGACTGCAGATCCCATCACAACCAAGACAACCCCAAAGAGAAGCACTTATGAAGTCCAGAATCATGAGTGGTTCCATCTGAAGTGATCCGAGTTGGAAGCTCACAGCCATTTTCTTTGCTATTTATTCAGTTGATATTGTCAAACAAAACTGCCCCAACATCCTACTGAAATGGATGACATCAAAAATAACTCTACCCATGACTTATCTTTGGGTCCAGGTGATCTTTTTGTAGCATCTTCTGTGGTGTGTCCAGCTACAGTGGATTTGCTTCCACAACCACGCCAATCTTATATTGGAGTGTAGCCACTCCCAACATGCTCCACCTTCTTTTTCATGAAGTTTCAATGGCCTTGATAAAGGTTGGTAAAAGAAAGGACCACACCTCCACTAAGAGACAACCATCATCTTCATTTCATGCAGGTCTCTTAGTACTTGATGAGACCCCAATTGCTCATTTGACTGCCTTTCATTCACATATGGTACAGTTTAATTGCAAATGTATCACTCTCTTGAAACGACGCAAACACAGTTGTTCTTTTAAAACTAAACATTTCGAAGCAGACCATATGATTGTATGCCTTTTGAATGTAGCCACCGTAGAGAAATAGATCAAATATGGACTTGTTAAAATCAGCAACACGACCCCAACAAATAGCACTTACTGCATTTTAAATTCACGTCAGTGCTCGTGTAAGGGTCATGTTGGTGATAAATATTTGAGCTCCAGATTGGATTTTGGGATAGCTCATTCAGGCCTTGCCACTGCAGAACAAATCACAACCAAGACAACCCCAAAGAGAAGCACTTATGAAGTCCAGAATCATGAGTGGCTCCATCTGAGGTGATCCGAGTTGGAAGCTCACAGCCATTTTCTCTGCTGTTCATTCAGTTGATATTGTCAAACAAAACTGCCCCAACAAGTAGCACTTACTGAAAAAAACACCAAGTCAATGCTAAAGTTAGGGTAATTGTACAGACTTACAAGAAAGTCTCTCTTTCTTGTTCTATCAATATGTTATCCAAGAAGATTGCCCTCTGAAATTACACAAATATGACCTCAAAAAATCACCAACACTACCCCAACAAATAGCACTTACTGCATTTTAAATTCAAGTCTGTGCTTGTGTAAGGGTGATGCTGGTGATACATATTTGAATTCCACATTGGATTTTAGGATAGTTCATTTAGACCTTTTGACTGCAGATCCCATCACAACCAAGACAACCCCAAAGAGAAGCACTTATGAAGTCCAGAATCATGAGTGGCTCCATCTGAGGTGATCCGAGTTGGAAGCTCACAGCCATTTTCTCTGCTGTTCATTCAGTTGATATTGTCAAACAAAACTGCCCCAACAAGTAGCACTTACTGAAAAAAACACCAAGTCAATGCTAAAGTTAGGGTAATTGTACAGACTTACAAGAAAGTCTCTCTTTCTTGTTCTATCAATATGTTATCCAAGAAGATTGCCCTCTGAAATTACACAAATATGACCTCAAAAAATCACCAACACTACCCCAACAAATAGCACTTACTGCATTTTAAATTCAAGTCTGTGCTTGTGTAAGGGTGATGCTGGTGATACATATTTGAATTCCACATTGGATTTTAGGATAGTTCATTAGACCTTTTGACTGCAGAACAAATCACAACCAAGACAACCCCAAAGAGAAGCACTTATGAAGTCCAGAATCATGAGTGGCTCCATCTGAGGTGATCCGAGTTGGAAGCTCACAGCCATTTTCTCTGCTGTTCATTCAGTTGATATTGTCAAACAAAACTGCCCCAACAAGTAGCACTTACTGAAAAAAACACCAAGTCAATGCTAAAGTTAGGGTAATTGTACAGACTTACAAGAAAGTCTCTCTTTCTTGTTCTATCAATATGTTATCCAAGAAGATTGCCCTCTGAAATTACACAAATATGACCTCAAAAAATCACCAACACTACCCCAACAAATAGCACTTACTGCATTTTAAATTCAAGTCTGTGCTTGTGTAAGGGTGATGCTGGTGATACATATTTGGATTTCCACATTGGATTTTAGGATAGTTCATTTAGACCGTTTGACTGCAGATCCCATCACAACCAAGACAACCCCAAAGAGAAGCACTTATGAAGTCCAGAATCATGAGTGGTTCCATCTGAAGTGATCCGAGTTGGAAGCTCACAGCCATTTTCTTTGCTATTTATTCAGTTGATATTGTCAAACAAAACTGCCCCAACATCCTACTGAAATGGATGACATCAAAAATAACTCTACCCATGACTTATCTTTGGGTCCAGGTGATCTTTTTGTAGCATCTTCTGTGGTGTGTCCAGCTACAGTGGATTTGCTTCCACAACCACGCCAATCTTATATTGGAGTGTAGCCACTCCCAACATGCTCCACCTTCTTTTTCATGAAGTTTCAATGGCCTTGATAAAGGTTGGTAAAAGAAAGGACCACACCTCCACTAAGAGACAACCATCATCTTCATTTCATGCAGGTCTCTTAGTACTTGATGAGACCCCAATTGCTCATTTGACTGCCTTTCATTCACATATGGTACAGTTTAATTGCAAATTAATCACTCTCTTGAAACAACGCAAACACAGTTGTTCTTTTAAAACTAAACATTTCGAAGCAGACCATATGATTGTATGCCTTTTGAATGTAGCCACCGTAGAGAAATAGATCAAATATGGACTTGTTAAAATCAGCAACACGACCCCAACAAATAGCACTTACTGCATTTTAAATTCACGTCAGTGCTCGTGTAAGGGTCATGTTGGTGATAAATATTTGAGCTCCAGATTGGATTTTGGGATAGCTCATTCAGGCCTTGCCACTGCAGAACAAATCACAACCAAGACAACCCCAAAGAGAAGCACTTATGAAGTCCAGAATCATGAGTGGCTCCATCTGAGGTGATCCGAGTTGGAAGCTCACAGCCATTTTCTCTGCTGTTCATTCAGTTGATATTGTCAAACAAAACTGCCCCAACAAGTAGCACTTACTGAAAAAAACACCAAGTCAATGCTAAAGTTAGGGTAATTGTACAGACTTACAAGAAAGTCTCTCTTTCTTGTTCTATCAATATGTTATCCAAGAAGATTGCCCTCTGAAATTACACAAATATGACCTCAAAAAATCACCAACACTACCCCAACAAATAGCACTTACTGCATTTTAAATTCAAGTCTGTGCTTGTGTAAGGGTGATGCTGGTGATACATATTTGAATTCCACATTGGATTTTAGGATAGTTCATTTAGACCTTTTGACTGCAGATCCCATCACAACCAAGACAACCCCAAAGAGAAGCACTTATGAAGTCCAGAATCATGAGTGGCTCCATCTGAGGTGATCCGAGTTGGAAGCTCACAGCCATTTTCTCTGCTGTTCATTCAGTTGATATTGTCAAACAAAACTGCCCCAACAAGTAGCACTTACTGAAAAAAACACCAAGTCAATGCTAAAGTTAGGGTAATTGTACAGACTTACAAGAAAGTCTCTCTTTCTTGTTCTATCAATATGTTATCCAAGAAGATTGCCCTCTGAAATTACACAAATATGACCTCAAAAAATCACCAACACTACCCCAACAAATAGCACTTACTGCATTTTAAATTCAAGTCTGTGCTTGTGTAAGGGTGATGCTGGTGATACATATTTGAATTCCACATTGGATTTTAGGATAGTTCATTAGACCTTTTGACTGCAGAACAAATCACAACCAAGACAACCCCAAAGAGAAGCACTTATGAAGTCCAGAATCATGAGTGGCTCCATCTGAGGTGATCCGAGTTGGAAGCTCACAGCCATTTTCTCTGCTGTTCATTCAGTTGATATTGTCAAACAAAACTGCCCCAACAAGTAGCACTTACTGAAAAAAACACCAAGTCAATGCTAAAGTTAGGGTAATTGTACAGACTTACAAGAAAGTCTCTCTTTCTTGTTCTATCAATATGTTATCCAAGAAGATTGCCCTCTGAAATTACACAAATATGACCTCAAAAAATCACCAACACTACCCCAACAAATAGCACTTACTGCATTTTAAATTCAAGTCTGTGCTTGTGTAAGGGTGATGCTGGTGATACATATTTGGATTTCCACATTGGATTTTAGGATAGTTCATTTAGACCGTTTGACTGCAGATCCCATCACAACCAAGACAACCCCAAAGAGAAGCACTTATGAAGTCCAGAATCATGAGTGGTTCCATCTGAAGTGATCCGAGTTGGAAGCTCACAGCCATTTTCTTTGCTATTTATTCAGTTGATATTGTCAAACAAAACTGCCCCAACATCCTACTGAAATGGATG
The DNA here is from genome assembly GCF_958295425.1 of Solea solea. Classification (NCBI taxonomy): domain Eukaryota; kingdom Metazoa; phylum Chordata; class Actinopteri; order Pleuronectiformes; family Soleidae; genus Solea; species Solea solea. Next base: position 21,776,495 of record NC_081152.1, on the reverse strand, counting down.
ACATCAAAAATAACTCTACCCATGACTTATCTTTGGGTCCAGGTGATCTTTTTGTAGCATCTTCTGTGGTGTGTCCAGCTACAGTGGATTTGCTTCCACAACCACGCCAATCTTATATTGGAGTGTAGCCACTCCCAACATGCTCCACCTTCTTTTTCATGAAGTTTCAATGGCCTTGATAAAGGTTGGTAAAAGAAAGGACCACACCTCCACTAAGAGACAACCATCATCTTCATTTCATGCAGGTCTCTTAGTACTTGATGAGACCCCAATTGCTCATTTGACTGCCTTTCATTCACATATGGTACAGTTTAATTGCAAATTAATCACTCTCTTGAAACAACGCAAACACAGTTGTTCTTTTAAAACTAAACATTTCGAAGCAGACCATATGATTGTATGCCTTTTGAATGTAGCCACCGTAGAGAAATAGATCAAATATGGACTTGTTAAAATCAGCAACACGACCCCAACAAATAGCACTTACTGCATTTTAAATTCACGTCAGTGCTCGTGTAAGGGTCATGTTGGTGATAAATATTTGAGCTCCAGATTGGATTTTGGGATAGCTCATTCAGGCCTTGCCACTGCAGAACAAATCACAACCAAGACAACCCCAAAGAGAAGCACTTATGAAGTCCAGAATCATGAGTGGCTCCATCTGAGGTGATCCGAGTTGGAAGCTCACAGCCATTTTCTCTGCTGTTCATTCAGTTGATATTGTCAAACAAAACTGCCCCAACAAGTAGCACTTACTGAAAAAAACACCAAGTCAATGCTAAAGTTAGGGTAATTGTACAGACTTACAAGAAAGTCTCTCTTTCTTGTTCTATCAATATGTTATCCAAGAAGATTGCCCTCTGAAATTACACAAATATGACCTCAAAAAATCACCAACACTACCCCAACAAATAGCACTTACTGCATTTTAAATTCAAGTCTGTGCTTGTGTAAGGGTGATGCTGGTGATACATATTTGAATTCCACATTGGATTTTAGGATAGTTCATTTAGACCTTTTGACTGCAGATCCCATCACAACCAAGACAACCCCAAAGAGAAGCACTTATGAAGTCCAGAATCATGAGTGGCTCCATCTGAGGTGATCCGAGTTGGAAGCTCACAGCCATTTTCTCTGCTGTTCATTCAGTTGATATTGTCAAACAAAACTGCCCCAACAAGTAGCACTTACTGAAAAAAACACCAAGTCAATGCTAAAGTTAGGGTAATTGTACAGACTTACAAGAAAGTCTCTCTTTCTTGTTCTATCAATATGTTATCCAAGAAGATTGCCCTCTGAAATTACACAAATATGACCTCAAAAAATCACCAACACTACCCCAACAAATAGCACTTACTGCATTTTAAATTCAAGTCTGTGCTTGTGTAAGGGTGATGCTGGTGATACATATTTGAATTCCACATTGGATTTTAGGATAGTTCATTAGACCTTTTGACTGCAGAACAAATCACAACCAAGACAACCCCAAAGAGAAGCACTTATGAAGTCCAGAATCATGAGTGGCTCCATCTGAGGTGATCCGAGTTGGAAGCTCACAGCCATTTTCTCTGCTGTTCATTCAGTTGATATTGTCAAACAAAACTGCCCCAACAAGTAGCACTTACTGAAAAAAACACCAAGTCAATGCTAAAGTTAGGGTAATTGTACAGACTTACAAGAAAGTCTCTCTTTCTTGTTCTATCAATATGTTATCCAAGAAGATTGCCCTCTGAAATTACACAAATATGACCTCAAAAAATCACCAACACTACCCCAACAAATAGCACTTACTGCATTTTAAATTCAAGTCTGTGCTTGTGTAAGGGTGATGCTGGTGATACATATTTGGATTTCCACATTGGATTTTAGGATAGTTCATTTAGACCGTTTGACTGCAGATCCCATCACAACCAAGACAACCCCAAAGAGAAGCACTTATGAAGTCCAGAATCATGAGTGGTTCCATCTGAAGTGATCCGAGTTGGAAGCTCACAGCCATTTTCTTTGCTATTTATTCAGTTGATATTGTCAAACAAAACTGCCCCAACATCCTACTGAAATGGATGACATCAAAAATAACTCTACCCATGACTTATCTTTGGGTCCAGGTGATCTTTTTGTAGCATCTTCTGTGGTGTGTCCAGCTACAGTGGATTTGCTTCCACAACCACGCCAATCTTATATTGGAGTGTAGCCACTCCCAACATGCTCCACCTTCTTTTTCATGAAGTTTCAATGGCCTTGATAAAGGTTGGTAAAAGAAAGGACCACACCTCCACTAAGAGACAACCATCATCTTCATTTCATGCAGGTCTCTTAGTACTTGATGAGACCCCAATTGCTCATTTGACTGCCTTTCATTCACATATGGTACAGTTTAATTGCAAATTAATCACTCTCTTGAAACAACGCAAACACAGTTGTTCTTTTAAAACTAAACATTTCGAAGCAGACCATATGATTGTATGCCTTTTGAATGTAGCCACCGTAGAGAAATAGATCAAATATGGACTTGTTAAAATCAGCAACACGACCCCAACAAATAGCACTTACTGCATTTTAAATTCACGTCAGTGCTCGTGTAAGGGTCATGTTGGTGATAAATATTTGAGCTCCAGATTGGATTTTGGGATAGCTCATTCAGGCCTTGCCACTGCAGAACAAATCACAACCAAGACAACCCCAAAGAGAAGCACTTATGAAGTCCAGAATCATGAGTGGCTCCATCTGAGGTGATCCGAGTTGGAAGCTCACAGCCATTTTCTCTGCTGTTCATTCAGTTGATATTGTCAAACAAAACTGCCCCAACAAGTAGCACTTACTGAAAAAAACACCAAGTCAATGCTAAAGTTAGGGTAATTGTACAGACTTACAAGAAAGTCTCTCTTTCTTGTTCTATCAATATGTTATCCAAGAAGATTGCCCTCTGAAATTACACAAATATGACCTCAAAAAATCACCAACACTACCCCAACAAATAGCACTTACTGCATTTTAAATTCAAGTCTGTGCTTGTGTAAGGGTGATGCTGGTGATACATATTTGAATTCCACATTGGATTTTAGGATAGTTCATTTAGACCTTTTGACTGCAGATCCCATCACAACCAAGACAACCCCAAAGAGAAGCACTTATGAAGTCCAGAATCATGAGTGGCTCCATCTGAGGTGATCCGAGTTGGAAGCTCACAGCCATTTTCTCTGCTGTTCATTCAGTTGATATTGTCAAACAAAACTGCCCCAACAAGTAGCACTTACTGAAAAAAACACCAAGTCAATGCTAAAGTTAGGGTAATTGTACAGACTTACAAGAAAGTCTCTCTTTCTTGTTCTATTAATATGTTATCCAAGAAGATTGCCCTCTGAAATTACACAAATATGACCTCAAAAAATCACCAACACTACCCCAACAAATAGCACTTACTGCATTTTAAATTCAAGTCTGTGCTTGTGTAAGGGTGATGCTGGTGATACATATTTGAATTCCACATTGGATTTTAGGATAGTTCATTTAGACCTTTTGACTGCAGAACAAATCACAACCAAGACAACCCCAAAGAGAAGCACTTATGAAGTCCAGAATCATGAGTGGCTCCATCTGAGGTGATCCGAGTTGGAAGCTCACAGCCATTTTCTCTGCTGTTCATTCAGTTGATATTGTCAAACAAAACTGCCCCAACAAGTAGCACTTACTGAAAAAAACACCAAGTCAATGCTAAAGTTAGGGTAATTGTACAGACTTACAAGAAAGTCTCTCTTTCTTGTTCTATCAATATGTTATCCAAGAAGATTGCCCTCTGAAATTACACAAATATGACCTCAAAAAATCACCAACACTACCCCAACAAATAGCACTTACTGCATTTTAAATTCAAGTCTGTGCTTGTGTAAGGGTGATGCTGGTGATACATATTTGGATTTCCACATTGGATTTTAGGATAGTTCATTTAGACCGTTTGACTGCAGATCCCATCACAACCAAGACAACCCCAAAGAGAAGCACTTATGAAGTCCAGAATCATGAGTGGTTCCATCTGAAGTGATCCGAGTTGGAAGCTCACAGCCATTTTCTTTGCTATTTATTCAGTTGATATTGTCAAACAAAACTGCCCCAACATCCTACTGAAATGGATGACATCAAAAATAACTCTACCCATGACTTATCTTTGGGTCCAGGTGATCTTTTTGTAGCATCTTCTGTGGTGTGTCCAGCTACAGTGGATTTGCTTCCACAACCACGCCAATCTTATATTGGAGTGTAGCCACTCCCAACATGCTCCACCTTCTTTTTCATGAAGTTTCAATGGCCTTGATAAAGGTTGGTAAAAGAAAGGACCACACCTCCACTAAGAGACAACCATCATCTTCATTTCATGCAGGTCTCTTAGTACTTGATGAGACCCCAATTGCTCATTTGACTGCCTTTCATTCACATATGGTACAGTTTAATTGCAAATTAATCACTCTCTTGAAACAACGCAAACACAGTTGTTCTTTTAAAACTAAACATTTCGAAGCAGACCATATGATTGTATGCCTTTTGAATGTAGCCACCGTAGAGAAATAGATCAAATATGGACTTGTTAAAATCAGCAACACGACCCCAACAAATAGCACTTACTGCATTTTAAATTCACGTCAGTGCTCGTGTAAGGGTCATGTTGGTGATAAATATTTGAGCTCCAGATTGGATTTTGGGATAGCTCATTCAGGCCTTGCCACTGCAGAACAAATCACAACCAAGACAACCCCAAAGAGAAGCACTTATGAAGTCCAGAATCATGAGTGGCTCCATCTGAGGTGATCCGAGTTGGAAGCTCACAGCCATTTTCTCTGCTGTTCATTCAGTTGATATTGTCAAACAAAACTGCCCCAACAAGTAGCACTTACTGAAAAAAACACCAAGTCAATGCTAAAGTTAGGGTAATTGTACAGACTTACAAGAAAGTCTCTCTTTCTTGTTCTATCAATATGTTATCCAAGAAGATTGCCCTCTGAAATTACACAAATATGACCTCAAAAAATCACCAACACTACCCCAACAAATAGCACTTACTGCATTTTAAATTCAAGTCTGTGCTTGTGTAAGGGTGATGCTGGTGATACATATTTGAATTCCACATTGGATTTTAGGATAGTTCATTTAGACCTTTTGACTGCAGATCCCATCACAACCAAGACAACCCCAAAGAGAAGCACTTATGAAGTCCAGAATCATGAGTGGCTCCATCTGAGGTGATCCGAGTTGGAAGCTCACAGCCATTTTCTCTGCTGTTCATTCAGTTGATATTGTCAAACAAAACTGCCCCAACAAGTAGCACTTACTGAAAAAAACACCAAGTCAATGCTAAAGTTAGGGTAATTGTACAGACTTACAAGAAAGTCTCTCTTTCTTGTTCTATCAATATGTTATCCAAGAAGATTGCCCTCTGAAATTACACAAATATGACCTCAAAAAATCACCAACACTACCCCAACAAATAGCACTTACTGCATTTTAAATTCAAGTCTGTGCTTGTGTAAGGGTGATGCTGGTGATACATATTTGAATTCCACATTGGATTTTAGGATAGTTCATTTAGACCTTTTGACTGCAGAACAAATCACAACCAAGACAACCCCAAAGAGAAGCACTTATGAAGTCCAGAATCATGAGTGGCTCCATCTGAGGTGATCCGAGTTGGAAGCTCACAGCCATTTTCTCTGCTGTTCATTCAGTTGATATTGTCAAACAAAACTGCCCCAACAAGTAGCACTTACTGAAAAAAACACCAAGTCAATGCTAAAGTTAGGGTAATTGTACAGACTTACAAGAAAGTCTCTCTTTCTTGTTCTATCAATATGTTATCCAAGAAGATTGCCCTCTGAAATTACACAAATATGACCTCAAAAAATCACCAACACTACCCCAACAAATAGCACTTACTGCATTTTAAATTCAAGTCTGTGCTTGTGTAAGGGTGATGCTGGTGATACATATTTGAATTCCACATTGGATTTTAGGATAGTTCATTTAGACCGTTTGACTGCAGATCCCATCACAACCAAGACAACCCCAAAGAGAAGCACTTATGAAGTCCAGAATCATGAGTGGTTCCATCTGAAGTGATCCGAGTTGGAAGCTCACAGCCATTTTCTTTGCTATTTATTCAGTTGATATTGTCAAACAAAACTGCCCCAACATCCTACTGAAATGGATGACATCAAAAATAACTCTACCCATGACTTATCTTTGGGTCCAGGTGATCTTTTTGTAGCATCTTCTGTGGTGTGTCCAGCTACAGTGGATTTGCTTCCACAACCACGCCAATCTTATATTGGAGTGTAGCCACTCCCAACATGCTCCACCTTCTTTTTCATGAAGTTTCAATGGCCTTGATAAAGGTTGGTAAAAGAAAGGACCACACCTCCACTAAGAGACAACCATCATCTTCATTTCATGCAGGTCTCTTAGTACTTGATGAGACCCCAATTGCTCATTTGACTGCCTTTCATTCACATATGGTACAGTTTAATTGCAAATTAATCACTCTCTTGAAACAACGCAAACACAGTTGTTCTTTTAAAACTAAACATTTCGAAGCAGACCATATGATTGTATGCCTTTTGAATGTAGCCACCGTAGAGAAATAGATCAAATATGGACTTGTTAAAATCAGCAACACGACCCCAACAAATAGCACTTACTGCATTTTAAATTCACGTCAGTGCTCGTGTAAGGGTCATGTTGGTGATAAATATTTGAGCTCCAGATTGGATTTTGGGATAGCTCATTCAGGCCTTGCCACTGCAGAACAAATCACAACCAAGACAACCCCAAAGAGAAGCACTTATGAAGTCCAGAATCATGAGTGGCTCCATCTGAGGTGATCCGAGTTGGAAGCTCACAGCCATTTTCTCTGCTGTTCATTCAGTTGATATTGTCAAACAAAACTGCCCCAACAAGTAGCACTTACTGAAAAAAACACCAAGTCAATGCTAAAGTTAGGGTAATTGTACAGACTTACAAGAAAGTCTCTCTTTCTTGTTCTATCAATATGTTATCCAAGAAGATTGCCCTCTGAAATTACACAAATATGACCTCAAAAAATCACCAACACTACCCCAACAAATAGCACTTACTGCATTTTAAATTCAAGTCTGTGCTTGTGTAAGGGTGATGCTGGTGATACATATTTGAATTCCACATTGGATTTTAGGATAGTTCATTTAGACCTTTTGACTGCAGATCCCATCACAACCAAGACAACCCCAAAGAGAAGCACTTATGAAGTCCAGAATCATGAGTGGCTCCATCTGAGGTGATCCGAGTTGGAAGCTCACAGCCATTTTCTCTGCTGTTCATTCAGTTGATATTGTCAAACAAAACTGCCCCAACAAGTAGCACTTACTGAAAAAAACACCAAGTCAATGCTAAAGTTAGGGTAATTGTACAGACTTACAAGAAAGTCTCTCTTTCTTGTTCTATTAATATGTTATCCAAGAAGATTGCCCTCTGAAATTACACAAATATGACCTCAAAAAATCACCAACACTACCCCAACAAATAGCACTTACTGCATTTTAAATTCAAGTCTGTGCTTGTGTAAGGGTGATGCTGGTGATACATATTTGAATTCCACATTGGATTTTAGGATAGTTCATTTAGACCTTTTGACTGCAGAACAAATCACAACCAAGACAACCCCAAAGAGAAGCACTTATGAAGTCCAGAATCATGAGTGGCTCCATCTGAGGTGATCCGAGTTGGAAGCTCACAGCCATTTTCTCTGCTGTTCATTCAGTTGATATTGTCAAACAAAACTGCCCCAACAAGTAGCACTTACTGAAAAAAACACCAAGTCAATGCTAAAGTTAGGGTAATTGTACAGACTTACAAGAAAGTCTCTCTTTCTTGTTCTATCAATATGTTATCCAAGAAGATTGCCCTCTGAAATTACACAAATATGACCTCAAAAAATCACCAACACTACCCCAACAAATAGCACTTACTGCATTTTAAATTCAAGTCTGTGCTTGTGTAAGGGTGATGCTGGTGATACATATTTGAATTCCACATTGGATTTTAGGATAGTTCATTTAGACCGTTTGACTGCAGATCCCATCACAACCAAGACAACCCCAAAGAGAAGCACTTATGAAGTCCAGAATCATGAGTGGTTCCATCTGAAGTGATCCGAGTTGGAAGCTCACAGCCATTTTCTTTGCTATTTATTCAGTTGATATTGTCAAACAAAACTGCCCCAACATCCTACTGAAATGGATGACATCAAAAATAACTCTACCCATGACTTATCTTTGGGTCCAGGTGATCTTTTTGTAGCATCTTCTGTGGTGTGTCCAGCTACAGTGGATTTGCTTCCACAACCACGCCAATCTTATATTGGAGTGTAGCCACTCCCAACATGCTCCACCTTCTTTTTCATGAAGTTTCAATGGCCTTGATAAAGGTTGGTAAAAGAAAGGACCACACCTCCACTAAGAGACAACCATCATCTTCATTTCATGCAGGTCTCTTAGTACTTGATGAGACCCCAATTGCTCATTTGACTGCCTTTCATTCACATATGGTACAGTTTAATTGCAAATGTATCACTCTCTTGAAACAACGCAAACACAGTTGTTCTTTTAAAACTAAACATTTCGAAGCAGACCATATGATTGTATGCCTTTTGAATGTAGCCACCGTAGAGAAATAGATCAAATATGGACTTGTTAAAATCAGCAACACGACCCCAACAAATAGCACTTACTGCATTTTAAATTCACGTCAGTGCTCGTGTAAGGGTCATGTTGGTGATAAATATTTGAGCTCCAGATTGGATTTTGGGATAGCTCATTCAGGCCTTGCCACTGCAGAACAAATCACAACCAAGACAACCCCAAAGAGAAGCACTTATGAAGTCCAGAATCATGAGTGGCTCCATCTGAGGTGATCCGAGTTGGAAGCTCACAGCCATTTTCTCTGCTGTTCATTCAGTTGATATTGTCAAACAAAACTGCCCCAACAAGTAGCACTTACTGAAAAAAACACCAAGTCAATGCTAAAGTTAGGGTAATTGTACAGACTTACAAGAAAGTCTCTCTTTCTTGTTCTATCAATATGTTATCCAAGAAGATTGCCCTCTGAAATTACACAAATATGACCTCAAAAAATCACCAACACTACCCCAACAAATAGCACTTACTGCATTTTAAATTCAAGTCTGTGCTTGTGTAAGGGTGATGCTGGTGATACATATTTGAATTCCACATTGGATTTTAGGATAGTTCATTTAGACCGTTTGACTGCAGATCCCATCACAACCAAGACAACCCCAAAGAGAAGCACTTATGAAGTCCAGAATCATGAGTGGTTCCATCTGAAGTGATCCGAGTTGGAAGCTCACAGCCATTTTCTTTGCTATTTATTCAGTTGATATTGTCAAACAAAACTGCCCCAACATCCTACTGAAATGGATGACATCAAAAATAACTCTACCCATGACTTATCTTTGGGTCCAGGTGATCTTTTTGTAGCATCTTCTGTGGTGTGTCCAGCTACAGTGGATTTGCTTCCACAACCACGCCAATCTTATATTGGAGTGTAGCCCCTCCCAACATGCTCCACCTTCTTTTTCATGAAGTTTCAATGGCCCTGATGAAGGTTGGTAAAAGAAAGGACCACACCTCCACTAAGAGACAACCATCATCTTCAATTCATGCAGGTCTCTTAGTACTTGATGAGACCCCAATTGCTCATTTGACTGCCTTTCATTCACATATGGTACAGTTTAATTGCAAATGTATCACTCTCTTGAAACAACGCAAACACAAACACAGTTGTTCTTTTAAAACTAAACATTTCGAAGCAGACCATATGATTGTATGCCTTTTGAATGTAGCCACCGTAGAGAAATAGATCAAATATGGACTTGTTAAAATCAGCAACACGACCCCAACAAATAGCACTTACTGCATTTTAAATTCACGTCAGTGCTCGTGTAAGGGTCATGTTGGTGATAAATATTTGAGCTCCAGGTTGGATTTTGGAATAGTTCATTCAGGCCTTGCCACTGCAGAACAAATCACAACCAAGACAACCCCAAAGAGAAGCACTTATGAAGTCCAGAATCATGAGTGGCTCCATCTGAGGTGATCCGAGTTGGAAGCTCACAGCCATTTTCTCTGCTGTTCATTCAGTTGATATTGTCAAACAAAACTGCCCCAACAAGTAGCACTTACTGAAAAAAAACACCAAGTCAATGCTAAAGTTAGGGTAATTGTACAGACTTACAAGAAAGTCTCTCTTTCTTGTTCTATCAATATGTTATCCAAGAAGATTGCCCTCTGAAATTACACAAATACGACCTCAAAAAATCACCAACACTACCCCAACAAATAGCACTTACTGCATTTTAAATTCAAGTCTGTGCTTGTGTAAGGGTGATGCTGGTGATACATATTTGAATTCCACATTGGATTCTAGGATAGTTCATTTAGACCGTTTGACTGCAGATCCCATCACAACCAAGACAACCCCAAAGAGAAGAACTTATGAAGTCCAGAATCATGAGTGGCTCCATCTGAAGTGATCCTAGTTGGAAGCTCACAGCCATTTTCTTTGCTATTCATTCAGTTGATATTGTCAAACAAAACTGCCCCAACATCCTACTGAAATGGGTGACATCAAAAATAACTCTACCCATGACTTATCTTTGGGTCCAGGTGATCTTTTTGTAGCATCTTCTGTGGTGTGTCCAGCTACAGTGGATTTGCTTCCACAACCACGCCAATCTTATATTGGAGTGTAGCCACTCCCAACATGCTCCACCTTCTTTTTCATGAAGTTTCAATGGCCTTGATAAAGGTTGGTAAAAGAAAGGACCACACTCTTAGACCCCTATTGCTCATTTGACTGCCTTTCATTCACATATGGTACAGTTTAATTGCAAATGTATCACTCTCTTGAAACAACACAAACACAGTTGTTCTTTTAAAACTAAACATTTCGAAGCAGACCATATGATTGTATGCCTTTTGAATGTAGCCACCGTAGAGAAATAGATCAAATATGGACTTGTTAAAATCAGCAACACGACCCCAACAAATAGCACTTACTGCATTTTAAATTCAAGTCTGTGCTTGTGTAAGGGTGATGTTGGTGATAAATATTTGAGCTCCAGATTGGATTTTGGGATAGTTTATTCAGGCCTTGCCACTGCAGAACAAATCACAACCAAGACAACCCCAAAGAGAAGCACTTATGAAGTCCAGAATCATGAGTGGTTCCACCTGAGGTGATCCGAGTTGGAAGCTCACAGCCATTTTCTCTGCTGTTCATTCAGTTGATATTGTCAAACAAAACTGCCCCAACAAGTAGCACTTACTGAAAAAAACACCAAGTCAATGCTAAAGTTAGGGTAATTGTACAGACTTACAAGAAAGTCTCTCTTTCTTGTTCTATCAATATGTTATCCAAGAAGATTGCACTCTGAAATTACACAAATATGACCTCAAAAAATCACCAAAAATCGCTGGTGATACATATTTGAATTCCACATTGGATTTTAGGATAGTTCATTTAGACCGTTTGACTGCAGATCCCATCACAACCAAGACAACCCCAAAGAGAAGCACTTATGAAGTCCAGAATCATGAGTGGCTCCATCTGAAGTGATCCGAGTTGGAAGCTCACAGCCATTTTCTTTGCCATTCATTCAGTTGATATTGTCAAACAAAACTGCCCCCAACATTATACTGAAACAAGGCAGCACTGAAATGGGTGACATCAAAAATAACTCTACCCATGACTTCTCTTTGGGTCCAGGTGATCTTTTTGTAGCATCTTCTGTGGTGTGTCCAGCTACAGTGGATTTGCTTCCACAACCACGCCAATCTTATATTGGAGTGTAGCCACTCCCAACATGCTCCACCTTCTTTTTCATGAAGTTTCAATGGCCTTGATAAAGGTTGGTAAAAGAAAGGACCACACCTCCACTAAGTGACAACCATCATCTTCAATTCATGCAGGTCTCTTAGTACTTGATGAGACCCCAATTGCTCATTTGACTGCCTTTCATTCACATATGGTACAGTTTAATTGCAAATGTATCACTCTCTTGAAACAACACAAACACAGTTGTTCTTTTAAAACTAAACATTTCGAAGCAGACCATATGATTGTATGCCTTTTGAATGTAGCCACCGTAGAGAAATAGATCAAATATGGACTTGTTAAAATCACCAACACTACCCCAACAAATAGCACTTACTGCATTTTAAATTCAAGTCTGTGCTTGTGTAAGGGTGATGTTGGTGATAAATATTTGAGCTCCAGATTGGATTTTGGGATAGTTCATTCAGGCCTTGCCACTGCAGAACAAATCACAACCAAGACAACCCCAAAGAGAAGCACTTATGAAGTCCAGAATCATGAGTGGTTCCACCTGAGGTGATCCGAGTTGGAAGCTCACAGCCATTTTCTCTGCTGTTCATTCAGTTGATATTGTCAATCAAAACTGCCCCAACAAGTAGCACTTACTGAAAAAAACACCAAGTCAATGCTAAAGTTAGGGTAATTGTACAGACTTACAAGAAAGTCTCTCTTTCTTGTTCTATCAATATGTTATCCAAGAAGATTGCCCTCTGAAATTACACAAATATGACCTCAAAAAATCACCAACACTACCCCAACAAATAGCACTTACTGCATTTTAAATTCAAGTCTGTGCTTGTGTAAGGGTGATGCTGGTGATACATATTTGAATTCCACATTGGATTTTAGTATAGTTCATTTAGACCTTTTGACTGCAGATCCCATCACAACCAAGACAACCCCAAAGAGAAGCACTTATGAAGTCCAGAATCATGAGTGGCTCCATCTGAAGTGATCCGAGTTGGAAGCTCACAGCCATTTTCTTTGCCATTCATTCAGTTGATATTGTCAAACAAAACTGCCCCCAACATTATACTGAAACAAGGCAGCACTGAAATGGGTGACATCAAAAATAACTCTACCCATGACTTATCTTTGGGTCCAGGTGATCTTTTTGTAGCATCTTCTGTGGTGTGTCCAGCTACAGTGGATTTGCTTCCACAACCACGCCAATCTTATATTGGAGTGTAGCCACTCCCAACATGCTCCACCTTCTTTTTCATGAAGTTTCAATGGCCTTGATAAAGGTTGGTAAAAGAAAGGACCACACCTCCACTAAGAGACAACCATCATCTTCATTTCATGCAGGTCTCTTAGTACTTGATGAGACCCCAATTGCTCATTTGACTGCCTTTCATTCACATATGGTACAGTTTAATTGCAAATTAATCACTCTCTTGAAACAACGCAAACACAGTTGTTCTTTTAAAACTAAACATTTCGAAGCAGACCATATGATTGTATGCCTTTTGAATGTAGCCACCGTAGAGAAATAGATCAAATATGGACTTGTTAAAATCAGCAACACGACCCCAACAAATAGCACTTACTGCATTTTAAATTCACGTCAGTGCTCGTGTAAGGGTCATGTTGGTGATAAATATTTGAGCTCCAGATTGGATTTTGGGATAGCTCATTCAGGCCTTGCCACTGCAGAACAAATCACAACCAAGACAACCCCAAAGAGAAGCACTTATGAAGTCCAGAATCATGAGTGGCTCCATCTGAGGTGATCCGAGTTGGAAGCTCACAGCCATTTTCTCTGCTGTTCATTCAGTTGATATTGTCAAACAAAACTGCCCCAACAAGTAGCACTTACTGAAAAAAACACCAAGTCAATGCTAAAGTTAGGGTAATTGTACAGACTTACAAGAAAGTCTCTCTTTCTTGTTCTATCAATATGTTATCCAAGAAGATTGCCCTCTGAAATTACACAAATATGACCTCAAAAAATCACCAACACTACCCCAACAAATAGCACTTACTGCATTTTAAATTCAAGTCTGTGCTTGTGTAAGGGTGATGCTGGTGATACATATTTGAATTCCACATTGGATTTTAGGATAGTTCATTTAGACCTTTTGACTGCAGATCCCATCACAACCAAGACAACCCCAAAGAGAAGCACTTATGAAGTCCAGAATCATGAGTGGCTCCATCTGAGGTGATCCGAGTTGGAAGCTCACAGCCATTTTCTCTGCTGTTCATTCAGTTGATATTGTCAAACAAAACTGCCCCAACAAGTAGCACTTACTGAAAAAAACACCAAGTCAATGCTAAAGTTAGGGTAATTGTACAGACTTACAAGAAAGTCTCTCTTTCTTGTTCTATCAATATGTTATCCAAGAAGATTGCCCTCTGAAATTACACAAATATGACCTCAAAAAATCACCAACACTACCCCAACAAATAGCACTTACTGCATTTTAAATTCAAGTCTGTGCTTGTGTAAGGGTGATGCTGGTGATACATATTTGAATTCCACATTGGATTTTAGGATAGTTCATTTAGACCTTTTGACTGCAGAACAAATCACAACCAAGACAACCCCAAAGAGAAGCACTTATGAAGTCCAGAATCATGAGTGGCTCCATCTGAGGTGATCCGAGTTGGAAGCTCACAGCCATTTTCTCTGCTGTTCATTCAGTTGATATTGTCAAACAAAACTGCCCCAACAAGTAGCACTTACTGAAAAAAACACCAAGTCAATGCTAAAGTTAGGGTAATTGTACAGACTTACAAGAAAGTCTCTCTTTCTTGTTCTATCAATATGTTATCCAAGAAGATTGCCCTCTGAAATTACACAAATATGACCTCAAAAAATCACCAACACTACCCCAACAAATAGCACTTACTGCATTTTAAATTCAAGTCTGTGCTTGTGTAAGGGTGATGCTGGTGATACATATTTGAATTCCACATTGGATTTTAGGATAGTTCATTTAGACCGTTTGACTGCAGATCCCATCACAACCAAGACAACCCCAAAGAGAAGCACTTATGAAGTCCAGAATCATGAGTGGTTCCATCTGAAGTGATCCGAGTTGGAAGCTCACAGCCATTTTCTTTGCTATTTATTCAGTTGATATTGTCAAACAAAACTGCCCCAACATCCTACTGAAATGGATGACATCAAAAATAACTCTACCCATGACTTATCTTTGGGTCCAGGTGATCTTTTTGTAGCATCTTCTGTGGTGTGTCCAGCTACAGTGGATTTGCTTCCACAACCACGCCAATCTTATATTGGAGTGTAGCCACTCCCAACATGCTCCACCTTCTTTTTCATGAAGTTTCAATGGCCTTGATAAAGGTTGGTAAAAGAAAGGACCACACCTCCACTAAGAGACAACCATCATCTTCATTTCATGCAGGTCTCTTAGTACTTGATGAGACCCCAATTGCTCATTTGACTGCCTTTCATTCACATATGGTACAGTTTAATTGCAAATGTATCACTCTCTTGAAACAACGCAAACACAGTTGTTCTTTTAAAACTAAACATTTCGAAGCAGACCATATGATTGTATGCCTTTTGAATGTAGCCACCGTAGAGAAATAGATCAAATATGGACTTGTTAAAATCAGCAACACGACCCCAACAAATAGCACTTACTGCATTTTAAATTCACGTCAGTGCTCGTGTAAGGGTCATGTTGGTGATAAATATTTGAGCTCCAGATTGGATTTTGGGATAGCTCATTCAGGCCTTGCCACTGCAGAACAAATCACAACCAAGACAACCCCAAAGAGAAGCACTTATGAAGTCCAGAATCATGAGTGGCTCCATCTGAGGTGATCCGAGTTGGAAGCTCACAGCCATTTTCTCTGCTGTTCATTCAGTTGATATTGTCAAACAAAACTGCCCCAACAAGTAGCACTTACTGAAAAAAACACCAAGTCAATGCTAAAGTTAGGGTAATTGTACAGACTTACAAGAAAGTCTCTCTTTCTTGTTCTATCAATATGTTATCCAAGAAGATTGCCCTCTGAAATTACACAAATATGACCTCAAAAAATCACCAACACTACCCCAACAAATAGCACTTACTGCATTTTAAATTCAAGTCTGTGCTTGTGTAAGGGTGATGCTGGTGATACATATTTGAATTCCACATTGGATTTTAGGATAGTTCATTTAGACCGTTTGACTGCAGATCCCATCACAACCAAGACAACCCCAAAGAGAAGCACTTATGAAGTCCAGAATCATGAGTGGTTCCATCTGAAGTGATCCGAGTTGGAAGCTCACAGCCATTTTCTTTGCTATTTATTCAGTTGATATTGTCAAACAAAACTGCCCCAACATCCTACTGAAATGGATGACATCAAAAATAACTCTACCCATGACTTATCTTTGGGTCCAGGTGATCTTTTTGTAGCATCTTCTGTGGTGTGTCCAGCTACAGTGGATTTGCTTCCACAACCACGCCAATCTTATATTGGAGTGTAGCCCCTCCCAACATGCTCCACCTTCTTTTTCATGAAGTTTCAATGGCCCTGATGAAGGTTGGTAAAAGAAAGGACCACACCTCCACTAAGAGACAACCATCATCTTCAATTCATGCAGGTCTCTTAGTACTTGATGAGACCCCAATTGCTCATTTGACTGCCTTTCATTCACATATGGTACAGTTTAATTGCAAATGTATCACTCTCTTGAAACAACGCAAACACAAACACAGTTGTTCTTTTAAAACTAAACATTTCGAAGCAGACCATATGATTGTATGCCTTTTGAATGTAGCCACCGTAGAGAAATAGATCAAATATGGACTTGTTAAAATCAGCAACACGACCCCAACAAATAGCACTTACTGCATTTTAAATTCACGTCAGTGCTCGTGTAAGGGTCATGTTGGTGATAAATATTTGAGCTCCAGGTTGGATTTTGGAATAGTTCATTCAGGCCTTGCCACTGCAGAACAAATCACAACCAAGACAACCCCAAAGAGAAGCACTTATGAAGTCCAGAATCATGAGTGGCTCCATCTGAGGTGATCCGAGTTGGAAGCTCACAGCCATTTTCTCTGCTTTTCATTCAGTTGATATTGTCAAACAAAACTGCCCCAACAAGTAGCACTTACTGAAAAAAAACACCAAGTCAATGCTAAAGTTAGGGTAATTGTACAGACTTACAAGAAAGTCTCTCTTTCTTGTTCTATCAATATGTTATCCAAGAAGATTGCACTCTGAAATTACACAAATATGACCTCAAAAAATCACCAAAAATCGCTGGTGATACATATTTGAATTCCACATTGGATTTTAGGATAGTTCATTTAGACCGTTTGACTGCAGATCCCATCACAACCAAGACAACCCCAAAGAGAAGCACTTATGAAGTCCAGAATCATGAGTGGCTCCATCTGAAGTGATCCGAGTTGGAAGCTCACAGCCATTTTCTTTGCCATTCATTCAGTTGATATTGTCAAACAAAACTGCCCCCAACATTATACTGAAACAAGGCAGCACTGAAATGGGTGACATCAAAAATAACTCTACCCATGACTTCTCTTTGGGTCCAGGTGATCTTTTTGTAGCATCTTCTGTGGTGTGTCCAGCTACAGTGGATTTGCTTCCACAACCACGCCAATCTTATATTGGAGTGTAGCCACTCCCAACATGCTCCACCTTCTTTTTCATGAAGTTTCAATGGCCTTGATAAAGGTTGGTAAAAGAAAGGACCACACCTCCACTAAGTGACAACCATCATCTTCAATTCATGCAGGTCTCTTAGTACTTGATGAGACCCCAATTGCTCATTTGACTGCCTTTCATTCACATATGGTACAGTTTAATTGCAAATGTATCACTCTCTTGAAACAACACAAACACAGTTGTTCTTTTAAAACTAAACATTTCGAAGCAGACCATATGATTGTATGCCTTTTGAATGTAGCCACCGTAGAGAAATAGATCAAATATGGACTTGTTAAAATCACCAACACTACCCCAACAAATAGCACTTACTGCATTTTAAATTCAAGTCTGTGCTTGTGTAAGGGTGATGTTGGTGATAAATATTTGAGCTCCAGATTGGATTTTGGGATAGTTCATTCAGGCCTTGCCACTGCAGAACAAATCACAACCAAGACAACCCCAAAGAGAAGCACTTATGAAGTCCAGAATCATGAGTGGTTCCACCTGAGGTGATCCGAGTTGGAAGCTCACAGCCATTTTCTCTGCTGTTCATTCAGTTGATATTGTCAATCAAAACTGCCCCAACAAGTAGCACTTACTGAAAAAAACACCAAGTCAATGCTAAAGTTAGGGTAATTGTACAGACTTACAAGAAAGTCTCTCTTTCTTGTTCTATCAATATGTTATCCAAGAAGATTGCCCTCTGAAATTACACAAATATGACCTCAAAAAATCACCAACACTACCCCAACAAATAGCACTTACTGCATTTTAAATTCAAGTCTGTGCTTGTGTAAGGGTGATGCTGGTGATACATATTTGAATTCCACATTGGATTTTAGTATAGTTCATTTAGACCTTTTGACTGCAGATCCCATCACAACCAAGACAACCCCAAAGAGAAGCACTTATGAAGTCCAGAATCATGAGTGGCTCCATCTGAAGTGATCCGAGTTGGAAGCTCACAGCCATTTTCTTTGCCATTCATTCAGTTGATATTGTCAAACAAAACTGCCCCCAACATTATACTGAAACAAGGCAGCACTGAAATGGGTGACATCAAAAATAACTCTACCCATGACTTATCTTTGGGTCCAGGTGATCTTTTTGTAGCATCTTCTGTGGTGTGTCCAGCTACAGTGGATTTGCTTCCACAACCACGCCAATCTTATATTGGAGTGTAGCCACTCCCAACATGCTCCACCTTCTTTTTCATGAAGTTTCAATGGCCTTGATAAAGGTTGGTAAAAGAAAGGACCACACTCTTAGACCCCAATTGCTCATTTGACTGCCTTTCATTCACATATGGTACAGTTTAATTGCAAATGTATCACTCTCTTGAAACAACACAAACACAGTTGTTCTTTTAAAACTAAACATTTCGAAGCAGACCATATGATTGTATGCCTTTTGAATGTAGCCACCGTAGAGAAATAGATCAAATATGGACTTGTTAAAATCAGCAACACGACCCCAACAAATAGCACTTACTGCATTTTAAATTCAAGTCTGTGCTTGTGTAAGGGTGATGCTGGTGATACATATTTGAATTCCACATTGGATTTTAGGATAGTTCATTTAGACCTTTTGACTGCAGATCCCATCACAACCAAGACAACCCCAAAGAGAAGCACTTATGAAGTCCAGAATCATGAGTGGCTCCATCTGAGGTGATCCGAGTTGGAAGCTCACAGCCATTTTCTCTGCTGTTCATTCAGTTGATATTGTCAAACAAAACTGCCCCAACAAGTAGCACTTACTGAAAAAAACACCAAGTCAATGCTAAAGTTAGGGTAATTGTACAGACTTACAAGAAAGTCTCTCTTTCTTGTTCTATCAATATGTTATCCAAGAAGATTGCCCTCTGAAATTACACAAATATGACCTCAAAAAATCACCAACACTACCCCAACAAATAGCACTTACTGCATTTTAAATTCAAGTCTGTGCTTGTGTAAGGGTGATGCTGGTGATACATATTTGAATTCCACATTGGATTTTAGGATAGTTCATTTAGACCTTTTGACTGCAGAACAAATCACAACCAAGACAACCCCAAAGAGAAGCACTTATGAAGTCCAGAATCATGAGTGGCTCCATCTGAGGTGATCCGAGTTGGAAGCTCACAGCCATTTTCTCTGCTGTTCATTCAGTTGATATTGTCAAACAAAACTGCCCCAACAAGTAGCACTTACTGAAAAAAACACCAAGTCAATGCTAAAGTTAGGGTAATTGTACAGACTTACAAGAAAGTCTCTCTTTCTTGTTCTATCAATATGTTATCCAAGAAGATTGCCCTCTGAAATTACACAAATATGACCTCAAAAAATCACCAACACTACCCCAACAAATAGCACTTACTGCATTTTAAATTCAAGTCTGTGCTTGTGTAAGGGTGATGCTGGTGATACATATTTGAATTCCACATTGGATTTTAGGATAGTTCATTTAGACCGTTTGACTGCAGATCCCATCACAACCAAGACAACCCCAAAGAGAAGCACTTATGAAGTCCAGAATCATGAGTGGTTCCATCTGAAGTGATCCGAGTTGGAAGCTCACAGCCATTTTCTTTGCTATTTATTCAGTTGATATTGTCAAACAAAACTGCCCCAACATCCTACTGAAATGGATGACATCAAAAATAACTCTACCCATGACTTATCTTTGGGTCCAGGTGATCTTTTTGTAGCATCTTCTGTGGTGTGTCCAGCTACAGTGGATTTGCTTCCACAACCACGCCAATCTTATATTGGAGTGTAGCCACTCCCAACATGCTCCACCTTCTTTTTCATGAAGTTTCAATGGCCTTGATAAAGGTTGGTAAAAGAAAGGACCACACCTCCACTAAGAGACAACCATCATCTTCATTTCATGCAGGTCTCTTAGTACTTGATGAGACCCCAATTGCTCATTTGACTGCCTTTCATTCACATATGGTACAGTTTAATTGCAAATGTATCACTCTCTTGAAACAACGCAAACACAGTTGTTCTTTTAAAACTAAACATTTCGAAGCAGACCATATGATTGTATGCCTTTTGAATGTAGCCACCGTAGAGAAATAGATCAAATATGGACTTGTTAAAATCAGCAACACGACCCCAACAAATAGCACTTACTGCATTTTAAATTCACGTCAGTGCTCGTGTAAGGGTCATGTTGGTGATAAATATTTGAGCTCCAGATTGGATTTTGGGATAGCTCATTCAGGCCTTGCCACTGCAGAACAAATCACAACCAAGACAACCCCAAAGAGAAGCACTTATGAAGTCCAGAATCATGAGTGGCTCCATCTGAGGTGATCCGAGTTGGAAGCTCACAGCCATTTTCTCTGCTGTTCATTCAGTTGATATTGTCAAACAAAACTGCCCCAACAAGTAGCACTTACTGAAAAAAACACCAAGTCAATGCTAAAGTTAGGGTAATTGTACAGACTTACAAGAAAGTCTCTCTTTCTTGTTCTATCAATATGTTATCCAAGAAGATTGCCCTCTGAAATTACACAAATATGACCTCAAAAAATCACCAACACTACCCCAACAAATAGCACTTACTGCATTTTAAATTCAAGTCTGTGCTTGTGTAAGGGTGATGCTGGTGATACATATTTGAATTCCACATTGGATTTTAGGATAGTTCATTTAGACCGTTTGACTGCAGATCCCATCACAACCAAGACAACCCCAAAGAGAAGCACTTATGAAGTCCAGAATCATGAGTGGTTCCATCTGAAGTGATCCGAGTTGGAAGCTCACAGCCATTTTCTTTGCTATTTATTCAGTTGATATTGTCAAACAAAACTGCCCCAACATCCTACTGAAATGGATGACATCAAAAATAACTCTACCCATGACTTATCTTTGGGTCCAGGTGATCTTTTTGTAGCATCTTCTGTGGTGTGTCCAGCTACAGTGGATTTGCTTCCACAACCACGCCAATCTTATATTGGAGTGTAGCCCCTCCCAACATGCTCCACCTTCTTTTTCATGAAGTTTCAATGGCCCTGATGAAGGTTGGTAAAAGAAAGGACCACACCTCCACTAAGAGACAACCATCATCTTCAATTCATGCAGGTCTCTTAGTACTTGATGAGACCCCAATTGCTCATTTGACTGCCTTTCATTCACATATGGTACAGTTTAATTGCAAATGTATCACTCTCTTGAAACAACGCAAACACAAACACAGTTGTTCTTTTAAAACTAAACATTTCGAAGCAGACCATATGATTGTATGCCTTTTGAATGTAGCCACCGTAGAGAAATAGATCAAATATGGACTTGTTAAAATCAGCAACACGACCCCAACAAATAGCACTTACTGCATTTTAAATTCACGTCAGTGCTCGTGTAAGGGTCATGTTGGTGATAAATATTTGAGCTCCAGGTTGGATTTTGGAATAGTTCATTCAGGCCTTGCCACTGCAGAACAAATCACAACCAAGACAACCCCAAAGAGAAGCACTTATGAAGTCCAGAATCATGAGTGGCTCCATCTGAGGTGATCCGAGTTGGAAGCTCACAGCCATTTTCTCTGCTTTTCATTCAGTTGATATTGTCAAACAAAACTGCCCCAACAAGTAGCACTTACTGAAAAAAAACACCAAGTCAATGCTAAAGTTAGGGTAATTGTACAGACTTACAAGAAAGTCTCTCTTTCTTGTTCTATCAATATGTTATCCAAGAAGATTGCACTCTGAAATTACACAAATATGACCTCAAAAAATCACCAAAAATCGCTGGTGATACATATTTGAATTCCACATTGGATTTTAGGATAGTTCATTTAGACCGTTTGACTGCAGATCCCATCACAACCAAGACAACCCCAAAGAGAAGCACTTATGAAGTCCAGAATCATGAGTGGCTCCATCTGAAGTGATCCGAGTTGGAAGCTCACAGCCATTTTCTTTGCCATTCATTCAGTTGATATTGTCAAACAAAACTGCCCCCAACATTATACTGAAACAAGGCAGCACTGAAATGGGTGACATCAAAAATAACTCTACCCATGACTTCTCTTTGGGTCCAGGTGATCTTTTTGTAGCATCTTCTGTGGTGTGTCCAGCTACAGTGGATTTGCTTCCACAACCACGCCAATCTTATATTGGAGTGTAGCCACTCCCAACATGCTCCACCTTCTTTTTCATGAAGTTTCAATGGCCTTGATAAAGGTTGGTAAAAGAAAGGACCACACCTCCACTAAGTGACAACCATCATCTTCAATTCATGCAGGTCTCTTAGTACTTGATGAGACCCCAATTGCTCATTTGACTGCCTTTCATTCACATATGGTACAGTTTAATTGCAAATGTATCACTCTCTTGAAACAACACAAACACAGTTGTTCTTTTAAAACTAAACATTTCGAAGCAGATCATATGATTGTATGCCTTTTGAATGTAGCCACCGTAGAGAAATAGATCAAATATGGACTTGTTAAAATCACCAACACTACCCCAACAAATAGCACTTACTGCATTTTAAATTCAAGTCTGTGCTTGTGTAAGGGTGATGTTGGTGATAAATATTTGAGCTCCAGATTGGATTTTGGGATAGTTCATTCAGGCCTTGCCACTGCAGAACAAATCACAACCAAGACAACCCCAAAGAGAAGCACTTATGAAGTCCAGAATCATGAGTGGTTCCACCTGAGGTGATCCGAGTTGGAAGCTCACAGCCATTTTCTCTGCTGTTCATTCAGTTGATATTGTCAATCAAAACTGCCCCAACAAGTAGCACTTACTGAAAAAAACACCAAGTCAATGCTAAAGTTAGGGTAATTGTACAGACTTACAAGAAAGTCTCTCTTTCTTGTTCTATCAATATGTTATCCAAGAAGATTGCCCTCTGAAATTACACAAATATGACCTCAAAAAATCACCAACACTACCCCAACAAATAGCACTTACTGCATTTTAAATTCAAGTCTGTGCTTGTGTAAGGGTGATGCTGGTGATACATATTTGAATTCCACATTGGATTTTAGTATAGTTCATTTAGACCTTTTGACTGCAGATCCCATCACAACCAAGACAACCCCAAAGAGAAGCACTTATGAAGTCCAGAATCATGAGTGGCTCCATCTGAAGTGATCCGAGTTGGAAGCTCACAGCCATTTTCTTTGCCATTCATTCAGTTGATATTGTCAAACAAAACTGCCCCCAACATTATACTGAAACAAGGCAGCACTGAAATGGGTGACATCAAAAATAACTCTACCCATGACTTATCTTTGGGTCCAGGTGATCTTTTTGTAGCATCTTCTGTGGTGTGTCCAGCTACAGTGGATTTGCTTCCACAACCACGCCAATCTTATATTGGAGTGTAGCCACTCCCAACATGCTCCACCTTCTTTTTCATGAAGTTTCAATGGCCTTGATAAAGGTTGGTAAAAGAAAGGACCACACTCTTAGACCCCAATTGCTCATTTGACTGCCTTTCATTCACATATGGTACAGTTTAATTGCAAATGTATCACTCTCTTGAAACAACACAAACACAGTTGTTCTTTTAAAACTAAACATTTCGAAGCAGACCATATGATTGTATGCCTTTTGAATGTAGCCACCGTAGAGAAATAGATCAAATATGGACTTGTTAAAATCAGCAACACGACCCCAACAAATAGCACTTACTGCATTTTAAATTCAAGTCTGTGCTTGTGTAAGGGTGATGTTGGTGATAAATATTTGAACTCCAGATTGGATTTTGGGATAGTTTATTCAGGCCTTGCCACTGCAGAACAAATCACAACCAAGACAACCCCAAAGAGAAGCACTTATGAAGTCCAGAATCATGAGTGGTTCCACCTGAGGTGATCCGAGTTGGAAGCTCACAGCCATTTTCTCTGCTTTTCATTCAGTTGATATTGTCAAACAAAACTGCCCCAACAAGTAGCACTTACTGAAAAAAACACCAAGTCAATGCTAAAGTTAGGGTAATTGTACAGACTTACAAGAAAGTCTCTCTTTCTTGTTCTATCAATATGTTATCCAAGAAGATTGCACTCTGAAATTACACAAATATGACCTCAAAAAATCACCAAAAATCGCTGGTGATACATATTTGAATTCCACATTGGATTTTAGGATAGTTCATTTAGACCGTTTGACTGCAGATCCCATCACAACCAAGACAACCCCAAAGAGAAGCACTTATGAAGTCCAGAATCATGAGTGGCTCCATCTGAAGTGATCCGAGTTGGAAGCTCACAGCCATTTTCTTTGCCATTCATTCAGTTGATATTGTCAAACAAAACTGCCCCCAACATTATACTGAAACAAGGCAGCACTGAAATGGGTGACATCAAAAATAACTCTACCCATGACTTCTCTTTGGGTCCAGGTGATCTTTTTGTAGCATCTTCTGTGGTGTGTCCAGCTACAGTGGATTTGCTTCCACAACCACGCCAATCTTATATTGGAGTGTAGCCACTCCCAACATGCTCCACCTTCTTTTTCATGAAGTTTCAATGGCCTTGATAAAGGTTGGTAAAAGAAAGGACCACACCTCCACTAAGTGACAACCATCATCTTCAATTCATGCAGGTCTCTTAGTACTTGATGAGACCCCAATTGCTCATTTGACTGCCTTTCATTCACATATGGTACAGTTTAATTGCAAATGTATCACTCTCTTGAAACAACACAAACACAGTTGTTCTTTTAAAACTAAACATTTCGAAGCAGACCATATGATTGTATGCCTTTTGAATGTAGCCACCGTAGAGAAATAGATCAAATATGGACTTGTTAAAATCACCAACACTACCCCAACAAATAGCACTTACTGCATTTTAAATTCAAGTCTGTGCTTGTGTAAGGGTGATGTTGGTGATAAATATTTGAGCTCCAGATTGGATTTTGGGATAGTTCATTCAGGCCTTGCCACTGCAGAACAAATCACAACCAAGACAACCCCAAAGAGAAGCACTTATGAAGTCCAGAATCATGAGTGGTTCCACCTGAGGTGATCCGAGTTGGAAGCTCACAGCCATTTTCTCTGCTGTTCATTCAGTTGATATTGTCAATCAAAACTGCCCCAACAAGTAGCACTTACTGAAAAAAACACCAAGTCAATGCTAAAGTTAGGGTAATTGTACAGACTTACAAGAAAGTCTCTCTTTCTTGTTCTATCAATATGTTATCCAAGAAGATTGCCCTCTGAAATTACACAAATATGACCTCAAAAAATCACCAACACTACCCCAACAAATAGCACTTACTGCATTTTAAATTCAAGTCTGTGCTTGTGTAAGGGTGATGCTGGTGATACATATTTGAATTCCACATTGGATTTTAGTATAGTTCATTTAGACCTTTTGACTGCAGATCCCATCACAACCAAGACAACCCCAAAGAGAAGCACTTATGAAGTCCAGAATCATGAGTGGCTCCATCTGAAGTGATCCGAGTTGGAAGCTCACAGCCATTTTCTTTGCCATTCATTCAGTTGATATTGTCAAACAAAACTGCCCCCAACATTATACTGAAACAAGGCAGCACTGAAATGGGTGACATCAAAAATAACTCTACCCATGACTTATCTTTGGGTCCAGGTGATCTTTTTGTAGCATCTTCTGTGGTGTGTCCAGCTACAGTGGATTTGCTTCCACAACCACGCCAATCTTATATTGGAGTGTAGCCACTCCCAACATGCTCCACCTTCTTTTTCATGAAGTTTCAATGGCCTTGATAAAGGTTGGTAAAAGAAAGGACCACACTCTTAGACCCCAATTGCTCATTTGACTGCCTTTCATTCACATATGGTACAGTTTAATTGCAAATGTATCACTCTCTTGAAACAACACAAACACAGTTGTTCTTTTAAAACTAAACATTTCGAAGCAGACCATATGATTGTATGCCTTTTGAATGTAGCCACCGTAGAGAAATAGATCAAATATGGACTTGTTAAAATCAGCAACACGACCCCAACAAATAGCACTTACTGCATTTTAAATTCAAGTCTGTGCTTGTGTAAGGGTGATGTTGGTGATAAATATTTGAACTCCAGATTGGATTTTGGGATAGTTTATTCAGGCCTTGCCACTGCAGAACAAATCACAACCAAGACAACCCCAAAGAGAAGCACTTATGAAGTCCAGAATCATGAGTGGTTCCACCTGAGGTGATCCGAGTTGGAAGCTCACAGCCATTTTCTCTGCTTTTCATTCAGTTGATATTGTCAAACAAAACTGCCCCAACAAGTAGCACTTACTGAAAAAAACACCAAGTCAATGCTAAAGTTAGGGTAATTGTACAGACTTACAAGAAAGTCTCTCTTTCTTGTTCTATCAATATGTTATCCAAGAAGATTGCACTCTGAAATTACACAAATATGACCTCAAAAAATCACCAAAAATCGCTGGTGATACATATTTGAATTCCACATATGAAGTCCAGAATCATGAGTGGCTCCATCTGAAGTGATCCGAGTTGGAAGCTCACAGCCATTTTCTTTGCCATTCATTCAGTTGATATTGTCAAACAAAACTGCCCCCAACATTATACTGAAACAAGGCAGCACTGAAATGGGTGACATCAAAAATAACTCTACCCATGACTTCTCTTTGGGTCCAGGTGATCTTTTTGTAGCATCTTCTGTGGTGTGTCCAGCTACAGTGGATTTGCTTCCACAACCACGCCAATCTTATATTGGAGTGTAGCCACTCCCAACATGCTCCACCTTCTTTTTCATGAAGTTTCAATGGCCTTGATAAAGGTTGGTAAAAGAAAGGACCACACCTCCACTAAGTGACAACCATCATCTTCAATTCATGCAGGTCTCTTAGTACTTGATGAGACCCCAATTGCTCATTTGACTGCCTTTCATTCACATATGGTACAGTTTAATTGCAAATGTATCACTCTCTTGAAACAACACAAACACAGTTGTTCTTTTAAAACTAAACATTTCGAAGCAGACCATATGATTGTATGCCTTTTGAATGTAGCCACCGTAGAGAAATAGATCAAATATGGACTTGTTAAAATCACCAACACTACCCCAACAAATAGCACTTACTGCATTTTAAATTCAAGTCTGTGCTTGTGTAAGGGTGATGTTGGTGATAAATATTTGAGCTCCAGATTGGATTTTGGGATAGTTCATTCAGGCCTTGCCACTGCAGAACAAATCACAACAAAGACAACCCCAAAGAGAAGCACTTATGAAGTCCAGAATCATGAGTGGTTCCACCTGAGGTGATCCGAGTTGGAAGCTCACAGCCATTTTCTCTGCTGTTCATTCAGTTGATATTGTCAATCAAAACTGCCCCAACAAGTAGCACTTACTGAAAAAAACACCAAGTCAATGCTAAAGTTAGGGTAATTGTACAGACTTACAAGAAAGTCTCTCTTTCTTGTTCTATCAATATGTTATCCAAGAAGATTGCCCTCTGAAATTACACAAATATGACCTCAAAAAATCACCAACACTACCCCAACAAATAGCACTTACTGCATTTTAAATTCAAGTCTGTGCTTGTGTAAGGGTGATGCTGGTGATACATATTTGAATTCCACATTGGATTTTAGTATAGTTCATTTAGACCTTTTGACTGCAGATCCCATCACAACCAAGACAACCCCAAAGAGAAGCACTTATGAAGTCCAGAATCATGAGTGGCTCCATCTGAAGTGATCCGAGTTGGAAGCTCACAGCCATTTTCTTTGCCATTCATTCAGTTGATATTGTCAAACAAAACTGCCCCCAACATTATACTGAAACAAGGCAGCACTGAAATGGGTGACATCAAAAATAACTCTACCCATGACTTATCTTTGGGTCCAGGTGATCTTTTTGTAGCATCTTCTGTGGTGTGTCCAGCTACAGTGGATTTGCTTCCACAACCACGCCAATCTTATATTGGAGTGTAGCCACTCCCAACATGCTCCACCTTCTTTTTCATGAAGTTTCAATGGCCTTGATAAAGGTTGGTAAAAGAAAGGACCACACTCCGACTCAGAACAACTGACAGCGGCCGTTCGCTCCCAGAACACCCGCCTGACTCAGCAGGAGGAGCACAGTGGCGTGAAGGGGATGGCTAAAAGTCAGGAGGAGTTCAAAGCCTCTATGACAACCCAAGTTAACCTCCTGGCAAACCAAGTACATCAAGTCCTTGCTCATCTCACAAGGGATCCCTCTCTCTCTGACACCATGACCACACCATCTCCGGCGGATGCCAGAGCTTCATCGATCTCAGCTCCCCATGCCACGACTCTTCGCCTTTCCCCCCCAGAAAAGTTTTCTGGTGAGTCAGGAGGATGTCGGGCGTTTATTGTGGACTGTGATATGCATTATGAACACTTGCCCTCAGCCTTTCCTATGGAACGATCGAAGGTGGCATTCATGATCTCCCACCTCACCGGGAGGGCGAGGGCATGGGCTACGGCTGAATGGTCTCGGGATTCAATGATCTGCAGATCCCTCAAGGAGTTCAAACAGGCTCTGCGGAAGGCTTTCGATCCCCTCTCATCCGACCGAGAGAAAGCACGTGAGTTGAGCAACATCAAACAAAATAGAGACTCTGTTTGTGACTATGCTATCCGCTTTCGCACCCTAGCCACGGATAGCGGATGGAATGCCACGGCCCTGTATGATGTTTTTCTCAAGGGACTTTCAGATCAAATTCAAGACTTGTTAGTGCCCCTAGATTTACCTTCTGATCTAGACTCAGTAATAACTCTGGCCATAAGAACAGACAATCGCTTACAGGAGCGACAACGAAGCCGAATGGCCTCTACAGCTGGTCGTCATCAGGGTCACGCTGTTGTCACTACACCCAGTTGGCGGAGCTCCTCACGTGCTCCATCACCCGTTACCCGGAGGCAGTGGCCCTCCGAGGAGGTGGAGGAGCCCATGCAGTTGGGGCGAACCAAACTGTCAACAGCGGAGCGCCGTCGTCGCCTGCAGGAAGGCAGATGCTTCTATTGCGGACAGCAAGGGCATCTGCTAGCAGCGTGTCCGGCAAAAGGCACAGGCTCATCAGTCGACAGGGGGGTACTGGGGAGACGTTTCTCCTCCACGGAATTCCCTCCTCGAGCTTTAACCCAGACTAAGGTGAGGCATCACAACACCACACTTAGTTTGGAGACTCTCATTGACTCGGGGGCTGATGAAAGTCTCATGGACTGGGATTTTGCCATGAGACTCAAGCTAAAGACAGAACAATTATCTCAGCCTATAGAGGCCAGCGCTCTCGATGGCAGTCTGATTTTTCGAGTGACACACAAGACTGAACTACTCACAGTTATCATTGATAACCACTATGAACTTATGCAATTTCATTTATATAACTCTGCCCAGTATCCTCTCATTTTGGGTTTTCCCTGGCTGAAGAAACATAACCCGCATATTGACTGGAGTACTGGGAGGGTCTTGAACTGGGCAGAAGAATGTAAAACCAAGTGTTTAAAGTCCTGTCATAATGTGAAAACTAGTGATAACATTGCCTCTGTTCATGTCACAGACTCTGAAACTCCTGACCTGACTTCAGTCCCAAGATGTTACCACGAGTTGAGTGAGGTATTTAGTAAAAAGAAGGCAACTTCCCTTCCTCCCCACAGGCCTTATGATTGCCAAATTGATTTGATCCCAGGGTCCCCTATTCCTAAGGGTAGACTGTATTCCATCTCTGGCCCCGAAAAGAAGGCTATGACTGAGTATATTGAGTCCTCATTAAAGGCTGGTCTTATCCGCCCCTCTTCATCTCCAGCGGGGGCAGGGTTCTTTTTTGTGGAAAAGAAAGATGGGACACTTCGACCATGTATAGACTATGCACCACTTAATGACATAACTGTTAAGAATCGGTACCCTCTGCCACTAATGTCATCAGCTTTTGATCAGCTTCAGCAGGCTAAGATTTTCACTAAATTAGACCTCAGAAACGCCTATCATCTGGTTAGGATCAGAGAGGGGGATGAATGGAAAACAGGCTTTAACACTCCTAGTGGTCATTACGAGTACCTAGTCATGCCGTTTGGGTTGACCAATGCTCCTGCTGTCTTCCAAGCAATGATCAACGATGTACTGAGAGACTTCCTGAACCACTTTGTGTTTGTGTATTTAGATGACATATTGATCTTCTCCCCAGATTTAGACTCTCATGTGCATCATGTACGGCAGGTTCTCCAGCGATTACTGGAGAACCAATTATATGTCAAGACAGAAAAGAGCGAATTCCATGCCGACACTGTATCTTTCCTTGGCTTCATCATAGCCCCTGGAAAGGTGCAAATGGATCCGGCTAAAGTTAGCGCTGTGGCTCAGTGGCCAACACCTGATAACCGCAAGAAGGTTCAGCAATTTTTAGGATTTGCTAACTTTTATAGGAGGTTTATCCGAAACTTCAGTGCCACAGCTGCACCTCTACATGCACTCACTTCTCCTCAGTCTCCCTTTTTGTGGTCCCCTCAAGCTGAGGAGGCCTTCAGACAGCTCAAAGTGCGGTTCACCACTGCCCCCATTCTCACTGTTCCTGATCCCAGCCGGCAGTTCGTCGTGGAGGTGGATGCCTCCAATAATGGAGTGGGAGCAGTACTCTCCCAGCACTCTGAGAAGGACAACAAGCTTCATCCCTGCGCCTTCCTGTCTCATAAACTCTCGCCGGCAGAGAGAAACTACGATGTTGGGAACCGTGAGTTATTAGCAGTGAAAAAAGCTTTGGAAGAGTGGAGACATTGGTTAGAGGGTGCACAGCACCCATTTATTGTATGGACAGATCATAAGAATCTGGAATATATCCGCAAAGCAAAAAGACTGAACTCTCGCCAAGCCAGATGGACATTTTTTTTTAACAGATTTAACTTTGTTTTGTCTTATAGGCCGGGGTCCCAGAACACCAAGCCCGATGCCTTGTCCCGTCTGTTTGACCCCGAGCCTACTGCCAAGGAACCGGAGCCCATCCTACCACTGAACCGTGTGGTAGGAGCGGTGAGTTGGCAGATAGAATCTAAGGTGAAGCAGGCTAATGGTGAGAATCCGACACCTAGTGGTTGTCCGGAGAATCGCTTGTTTGTCCCTGTTGATATGCGTCCACAGGTGATCCATTGGGCTCACACCGGACTGCTCACCTGCCATCCAGGAGTTAAGAGGACCATGTACGTCATTTCCCAGAGGTTTTGGTGGCCCTCCATGGAGAGGGAGGTTCGGGAGTATGTGGAGGCGTGTTCCATCTGTGCCCGCAACAAGACCTCCTCCAGAGCGCAGATGGGGTTGCTGCAGCCACTCCCTGTTCCCACTCGTCCGTGGGCTGAGATCTCACTGGACTTCGTCACGGGGCTCCCGGTCTCTGAAGGAAACACCACTGTGCTCACAGTGGTAGACAGGTTTTCTAAAATGACTCATTTCATAGCATTACCCAAGCTTCCATCTGCCAAAAGAACGGCAGAGATTATGATGACTCACGTTTTTCGTATTCATGGTTTTCCCAAAGACATTGTTTCAGACCGGGGGCCCCAGTTCATATCCAGGTTCTGGAAAGAGTTCTGCAAGCTCATCGGAGCCACCGTCAGCCTCACCTCTGGTTATCACCCAGAAGCCAACGGCCAGACGGAACGTCTCAACCAGGAGTTAGAGACATGTCTTCGATGCCTGGTGTCGCAGAATCCGGCTTCCTGGAGCAAGAAGCTGGTGTGGGTGGAATATGCCCTCTGAAATTACACAAATATGACCTCAAAAAATCACCAACACTACCCCAACAAATAGCACTTACTGCATTTTAAATTCAAGTCTGTGCTTGTGTAAGGGTGATGCTGGTGATACATATTTGAATTCCACATTGGATTTTAGGATAGTTCATTTAGACCTTTTGACTGCAGAACAAATCACAACCAAGACAACCCCAAAGAGAAGCACTTATGAAGTCCAGAATCATGAGTGGCTCCACCTGAGGTGATCCGAGTTGGAAGCTCACAGCCATTTTCTCTGCTGTTCATTCAGTTGATATTGTCAAACAAAACTGCCCCAACAAGTAGCACTTACTGAAAAAAACACCAAGTCAATGCTAAAGTTAGGGTAATTGTACAGACTTACAAGAAAGTCTCTCTTTCTTGTTCTATCAATATGTTATCCAAGAAGATTGCCCTCTGAAATTACACTAATATGACCTCAAAAATCACCAACACTACCCCAACAAATAGCACTTACTGCATTTTAAATTCAAGTCTGTGCTTGTGTAAGGGTGATGCTGGTGATACATATTTGAATTCCACATTGGATTTTAGGATAGTTCATTTAGACCGTTTGACTGCAGATCCCATCACAACCAAGACAACCCCAAAGAGAAGCACTTATGAAGTCCAGAATCATGAGTGGTTCCATCTGAAGTGATCCGAGTTGGAAGCTCACAGCCATTTTCTTTGCTATTTATTCAGTTGATATTGTCAAACAAAACTGCCCCAACATCCTACTGAAATGGATGACATCAAAAATAACTCTACCCATGACTTATCTTTGGGTCCAGGTGATCTTTTTGTAGCATCTTCTGTGGTGTGTCCAGCTACAGTGGATTTGCTTCCACAACCACGCCAATCTTATATTGGAGTGTAGCCACTCCCAACATGCTCCACCTTCTTTTTCATGAAGTTTCAATGGCCTTGATAAAGGTTGGTAAAAGAAAGGACCACACCTC
The DNA here is from genome assembly GCF_958295425.1 of Solea solea. Classification (NCBI taxonomy): domain Eukaryota; kingdom Metazoa; phylum Chordata; class Actinopteri; order Pleuronectiformes; family Soleidae; genus Solea; species Solea solea. Next base: position 21,743,297 of record NC_081152.1, on the reverse strand, counting down.
CACTAAGAGACAACCATCATCTTCATTTCATGCAGGTCTCTTAGTACTTGATGAGACCCCAATTGCTCATTTGACTGCCTTTCATTCACATATGGTACAGTTTAATTGCAAATGTATCACTCTCTTGAAACAACACAAACACAGTTGTTCTTTTAAAACTAAACATTTCGAAGCAGACCATATGATTGTATGCCTTTTGAATGTAGCCACCGTAGAGAAATAGATCAAATATGGACTTGTTAAAATCAGCAACACGACCCCAACAAATAGCACTTACTGCATTTTAAATTCACGTCAGTGCTCGTGTAAGGGTCATGTTGGTGATAAATATTTGAGCTCCAGGTTGGATTTTGGAATAGTTCATTCAGGCCTTGCCACTGCAGAACAAATCACAACCAAGACAACCCCAAAGAGAAGCACTTATGAAGTCCAGAATCATGAGTGGCTCCATCTGAGGTGATCCGAGTTGGAAGCTCACAGCCATTTTCTCTGCTGTTCATTCAGTTGATATTGTCAAACAAAACTGCCCCAACAAGTAGCACTTACTGAAAAAAAACACCAAGTCAATGCTAAAGTTAGGGTAATTGTACAGACTTACAAGAAAGTCTCTCTTTCTTGTTCTATCAATATGTTATCCAAGAAGATTGCCCTCTGAAATTACACAAATACGACCTCAAAAAATCACCAACACTACCCCAACAAATAGCACTTACTGCATTTTAAATTCAAGTCTGTGCTTGTGTAAGGGTGATGCTGGTGATACATATTTGAATTCCACATTGGATTCTAGGATAGTTCATTTAGACCGTTTGACTGCAGATCCCATCACAACCAAGACAACCCCAAAGAGAAGAACTTATGAAGTCCAGAATCATGAGTGGCTCCATCTGAAGTGATCCTAGTTGGAAGCTCACAGCCATTTTCTTTGCTATTCATTCAGTTGATATTGTCAAACAAAACTGCCCCAACATCCTACTGAAATGGGTGACATCAAAAATAACTCTACCCATGACTTATCTTTGGGTCCAGGTGATCTTTTTGTAGCATCTTCTGTGGTGTGTCCAGCTACAGTGGATTTGCTTCCACAACCACGCCAATCTTATATTGGAGTGTAGCCACTCCCAACATGCTCCACCTTCTTTTTCATGAAGTTTCAATGGCCTTGATAAAGGTTGGTAAAAGAAAGGACCACACTCTTAGACCCCAATTGCTCATTTGACTGCCTTTCATTCACATATGGTACAGTTTAATTGCAAATGTATCACTCTCTTGAAACAACACAAACACAGTTGTTCTTTTAAAACTAAACATTTCGAAGCAGACCATATGATTGTATGCCTTTTGAATGTAGCCACCGTAGAGAAATAGATCAAATATGGACTTGTTAAAATCAGCAACACGACCCCAACAAATAGCACTTACTGCATTTTAAATTCAAGTCTGTGCTTGTGTAAGGGTGATGTTGGTGATAAATATTTGAGCTCCAGATTGGATTTTGGGATAGTTTATTCAGGCCTTGCCACTGCAGAACAAATCACAACCAAGACAACCCCAAAGAGAAGCACTTATGAAGTCCAGAATCATGAGTGGTTCCACCTGAGGTGATCCGAGTTGGAAGCTCACAGCCATTTTCTCTGCTTTTCATTCAGTTGATATTGTCAAACAAAACTGCCCCAACAAGTAGCACTTACTGAAAAAAACACCAAGTCAATGCTAAAGTTAGGGTAATTGTACAGACTTACAAGAAAGTCTCTCTTTCTTGTTCTATCAATATGTTATCCAAGAAGATTGCACTCTGAAATTACACAAATATGACCTCAAAAAATCACCAAAAATCGCTGGTGATACATATTTGAATTCCACATTGGATTTTAGGATAGTTCATTTAGACCGTTTGACTGCAGATCCCATCACAACCAAGACAACCCCAAAGAGAAGCACTTATGAAGTCCAGAATCATGAGTGGCTCCATCTGAAGTGATCCGAGTTGGAAGCTCACAGCCATTTTCTTTGCCATTCATTCAGTTGATATTGTCAAACAAAACTGCCCCCAACATTATACTGAAACAAGGCAGCACTGAAATGGGTGACATCAAAAATAACTCTACCCATGACTTCTCTTTGGGTCCAGGTGATCTTTTTGTAGCATCTTCTGTGGTGTGTCCAGCTACAGTGGATTTGCTTCCACAACCACGCCAATCTTATATTGGAGTGTAGCCACTCCCAACATGCTCCACCTTCTTTTTCATGAAGTTTCAATGGCCTTGATAAAGGTTGGTAAAAGAAAGGACCACACCTCCACTAAGTGACAACCATCATCTTCAATTCATGCAGGTCTCTTAGTACTTGATGAGACCCCAATTGCTCATTTGACTGCCTTTCATTCACATATGGTACAGTTTAATTGCAAATGTATCACTCTCTTGAAACAACACAAACACAGTTGTTCTTTTAAAACTAAACATTTCGAAGCAGACCATATGATTGTATGCCTTTTGAATGTAGCCACCGTAGAGAAATAGATCAAATATGGACTTGTTAAAATCACCAACACTACCCCAACAAATAGCACTTACTGCATTTTAAATTCAAGTCTGTGCTTGTGTAAGGGTGATGTTGGTGATAAATATTTGAGCTCCAGATTGGATTTTGGGATAGTTCATTCAGGCCTTGCCACTGCAGAACAAATCACAACCAAGACAACCCCAAAGAGAAGCACTTATGAAGTCCAGAATCATGAGTGGTTCCACCTGAGGTGATCCGAGTTGGAAGCTCACAGCCATTTTCTCTGCTGTTCATTCAGTTGATATTGTCAATCAAAACTGCCCCAACAAGTAGCACTTACTGAAAAAAACACCAAGTCAATGCTAAAGTTAGGGTAATTGTACAGACTTACAAGAAAGTCTCTCTTTCTTGTTCTATCAATATGTTATCCAAGAAGATTGCCCTCTGAAATTACACAAATATGACCTCAAAAAATCACCAACACTACCCCAACAAATAGCACTTACTGCATTTTAAATTCAAGTCTGTGCTTGTGTAAGGGTGATGCTGGTGATACATATTTGAATTCCACATTGGATTTTAGTATAGTTCATTTAGACCTTTTGACTGCAGATCCCATCACAACCAAGACAACCCCAAAGAGAAGCACTTATGAAGTCCAGAATCATGAGTGGCTCCATCTGAAGTGATCCGAGTTGGAAGCTCACAGCCATTTTCTTTGCCATTCATTCAGTTGATATTGTCAAACAAAACTGCCCCCAACATTATACTGAAACAAGGCAGCACTGAAATGGGTGACATCAAAAATAACTCTACCCATGACTTATCTTTGGGTCCAGGTGATCTTTTTGTAGCATCTTCTGTGGTGTGTCCAGCTACAGTGGATTTGCTTCCACAACCACGCCAATCTTATATTGGAGTGTAGCCACTCCCAACATGCTCCACCTTCTTTTTCATGAAGTTTCAATGGCCTTGATAAAGGTTGGTAAAAGAAAGGACCACACTCTTAGACCCCAATTGCTCATTTGACTGCCTTTCATTCACATATGGTACAGTTTAATTGCAAATGTATCACTCTCTTGAAACAACACAAACACAGTTGTTCTTTTAAAACTAAACATTTCGAAGCAGACCATATGATTGTATGCCTTTTGAATGTAGCCACCGTAGAGAAATAGATCAAATATGGACTTGTTAAAATCAGCAACACGACCCCAACAAATAGCACTTACTGCATTTTAAATTCAAGTCTGTGCTTGTGTAAGGGTGATGTTGGTGATAAATATTTGAGCTCCAGATTGGATTTTGGGATAGTTTATTCAGGCCTTGCCACTGCAGAACAAATCACAACCAAGACAACCCCAAAGAGAAGCACTTATGAAGTCCAGAATCATGAGTGGTTCCACCTGAGGTGATCCGAGTTGGAAGCTCACAGCCATTTTCTCTGCTTTTCATTCAGTTGATATTGTCAAACAAAACTGCCCCAACAAGTAGCACTTACTGAAAAAAACACCAAGTCAATGCTAAAGTTAGGGTAATTGTACAGACTTACAAGAAAGTCTCTCTTTCTTGTTCTATCAATATGTTATCCAAGAAGATTGCACTCTGAAATTACACAAATATGACCTCAAAAAATCACCAAAAATCGCTGGTGATACATATTTGAATTCCACATTGGATTTTAGGATAGTTCATTTAGACCGTTTGACTGCAGATCCCATCACAACCAAGACAACCCCAAAGAGAAGCACTTATGAAGTCCAGAATCATGAGTGGCTCCATCTGAAGTGATCCGAGTTGGAAGCTCACAGCCATTTTCTTTGCCATTCATTCAGTTGATATTGTCAAACAAAACTGCCCCCAACATTATACTGAAACAAGGCAGCACTGAAATGGGTGACATCAAAAATAACTCTACCCATGACTTCTCTTTGGGTCCAGGTGATCTTTTTGTAGCATCTTCTGTGGTGTGTCCAGCTACAGTGGATTTGCTTCCACAACCACGCCAATCTTATATTGGAGTGTAGCCACTCCCAACATGCTCCACCTTCTTTTTCATGAAGTTTCAATGGCCTTGATAAAGGTTGGTAAAAGAAAGGACCACACCTCCACTAAGTGACAACCATCATCTTCAATTCATGCAGGTCTCTTAGTACTTGATGAGACCCCAATTGCTCATTTGACTGCCTTTCATTCACATATGGTACAGTTTAATTGCAAATGTATCACTCTCTTGAAACAACACAAACACAGTTGTTCTTTTAAAACTAAACATTTCGAAGCAGACCATATGATTGTATGCCTTTTGAATGTAGCCACCGTAGAGAAATAGATCAAATATGGACTTGTTAAAATCACCAACACTACCCCAACAAATAGCACTTACTGCATTTTAAATTCAAGTCTGTGCTTGTGTAAGGGTGATGTTGGTGATAAATATTTGAGCTCCAGATTGGATTTTGGGATAGTTCATTCAGGCCTTGCCACTGCAGAACAAATCACAACCAAGACAACCCCAAAGAGAAGCACTTATGAAGTCCAGAATCATGAGTGGTTCCACCTGAGGTGATCCGAGTTGGAAGCTCACAGCCATTTTCTCTGCTGTTCATTCAGTTGATATTGTCAATCAAAACTGCCCCAACAAGTAGCACTTACTGAAAAAAACACCAAGTCAATGCTAAAGTTAGGGTAATTGTACAGACTTACAAGAAAGTCTCTCTTTCTTGTTCTATCAATATGTTATCCAAGAAGATTGCCCTCTGAAATTACACAAATATGACCTCAAAAAATCACCAACACTACCCCAACAAATAGCACTTACTGCATTTTAAATTCAAGTCTGTGCTTGTGTAAGGGTGATGCTGGTGATACATATTTGAATTCCACATTGGATTTTAGTATAGTTCATTTAGACCTTTTGACTGCAGATCCCATCACAACCAAGACAACCCCAAAGAGAAGCACTTATGAAGTCCAGAATCATGAGTGGCTCCATCTGAAGTGATCCGAGTTGGAAGCTCACAGCCATTTTCTTTGCCATTCATTCAGTTGATATTGTCAAACAAAACTGCCCCCAACATTATACTGAAACAAGGCAGCACTGAAATGGGTGACATCAAAAATAACTCTACCCATGACTTATCTTTGGGTCCAGGTGATCTTTTTGTAGCATCTTCTGTGGTGTGTCCAGCTACAGTGGATTTGCTTCCACAACCACGCCAATCTTATATTGGAGTGTAGCCACTCCCAACATGCTCCACCTTCTTTTTCATGAAGTTTCAATGGCCTTGATAAAGGTTGGTAAAAGAAAGGACCACACTCTTAGACCCCAATTGCTCATTTGACTGCCTTTCATTCACATATGGTACAGTTTAATTGCAAATGTATCACTCTCTTGAAACAACACAAACACAGTTGTTCTTTTAAAACTAAACATTTCGAAGCAGACCATATGATTGTATGCCTTTTGAATGTAGCCACCGTAGAGAAATAGATCAAATATGGACTTGTTAAAATCAGCAACACGACCCCAACAAATAGCACTTACTGCATTTTAAATTCAAGTCTGTGCTTGTGTAAGGGTGATGTTGGTGATAAATATTTGAGCTCCAGATTGGATTTTGGGATAGTTTATTCAGGCCTTGCCACTGCAGAACAAATCACAACCAAGACAACCCCAAAGAGAAGCACTTATGAAGTCCAGAATCATGAGTGGTTCCACCTGAGGTGATCCGAGTTGGAAGCTCACAGCCATTTTCTCTGCTTTTCATTCAGTTGATATTGTCAAACAAAACTGCCCCAACAAGTAGCACTTACTGAAAAAAACACCAAGTCAATGCTAAAGTTAGGGTAATTGTACAGACTTACAAGAAAGTCTCTCTTTCTTGTTCTATCAATATGTTATCCAAGAAGATTGCACTCTGAAATTACACAAATATGACCTCAAAAAATCACCAAAAATCGCTGGTGATACATATTTGAATTCCACATATGAAGTCCAGAATCATGAGTGGCTCCATCTGAAGTGATCCGAGTTGGAAGCTCACAGCCATTTTCTTTGCCATTCATTCAGTTGATATTGTCAAACAAAACTGCCCCCAACATTATACTGAAACAAGGCAGCACTGAAATGGGTGACATCAAAAATAACTCTACCCATGACTTCTCTTTGGGTCCAGGTGATCTTTTTGTAGCATCTTCTGTGGTGTGTCCAGCTACAGTGGATTTGCTTCCACAACCACGCCAATCTTATATTGGAGTGTAGCCACTCCCAACATGCTCCACCTTCTTTTTCATGAAGTTTCAATGGCCTTGATAAAGGTTGGTAAAAGAAAGGACCACACCTCCACTAAGTGACAACCATCATCTTCAATTCATGCAGGTCTCTTAGTACTTGATGAGACCCCAATTGCTCATTTGACTGCCTTTCATTCACATATGGTACAGTTTAATTGCAAATGTATCACTCTCTTGAAACAACACAAACACAGTTGTTCTTTTAAAACTAAACATTTCGAAGCAGACCATATGATTGTATGCCTTTTGAATGTAGCCACCGTAGAGAAATAGATCAAATATGGACTTGTTAAAATCACCAACACTACCCCAACAAATAGCACTTACTGCATTTTAAATTCAAGTCTGTGCTTGTGTAAGGGTGATGTTGGTGATAAATATTTGAGCTCCAGATTGGATTTTGGGATAGTTCATTCAGGCCTTGCCACTGCAGAACAAATCACAACCAAGACAACCCCAAAGAGAAGCACTTATGAAGTCCAGAATCATGAGTGGTTCCACCTGAGGTGATCCGAGTTGGAAGCTCACAGCCATTTTCTCTGCTGTTCATTCAGTTGATATTGTCAATCAAAACTGCCCCAACAAGTAGCACTTACTGAAAAAAACACCAAGTCAATGCTAAAGTTAGGGTAATTGTACAGACTTACAAGAAAGTCTCTCTTTCTTGTTCTATCAATATGTTATCCAAGAAGATTGCCCTCTGAAATTACACAAATATGACCTCAAAAAATCACCAACACTACCCCAACAAATAGCACTTACTGCATTTTAAATTCAAGTCTGTGCTTGTGTAAGGGTGATGCTGGTGATACATATTTGAATTCCACATTGGATTTTAGTATAGTTCATTTAGACCTTTTGACTGCAGATCCCATCACAACCAAGACAACCCCAAAGAGAAGCACTTATGAAGTCCAGAATCATGAGTGGCTCCATCTGAAGTGATCCGAGTTGGAAGCTCACAGCCATTTTCTTTGCCATTCATTCAGTTGATATTGTCAAACAAAACTGCCCCCAACATTATACTGAAACAAGGCAGCACTGAAATGGGTGACATCAAAAATAACTCTACCCATGACTTATCTTTGGGTCCAGGTGATCTTTTTGTAGCATCTTCTGTGGTGTGTCCAGCTACAGTGGATTTGCTTCCACAACCACGCCAATCTTATATTGGAGTGTAGCCACTCCCAACATGCTCCACCTTCTTTTTCATGAAGTTTCAATGGCCTTGATAAAGGTTGGTAAAAGAAAGGACCACACTCTTAGACCCTAATTGCTCATTTGACTGCCTTTCATTCACATATGGTACAGTTTAATTGTAAATGTATCACTCTCTTGAAACAACACAAACACAGTTGTTCTTTTAAAACTAAACATTTCGAAGCAGACCATATGATTGTATGCCTTTTGAATGTAGCCACCGTAGAGAAATAGATCAAATATGGACTTGTTAAAATCAGCAACACGACCCCAACAAATAGCACTTACTGCATTTTAAATTCACGTCAGTGCTCGTGTAAGGGTCATGTTGGTGATAAATATTTGAGCTCCAGGTTGGATTTTGGGATAGTTCATTCAGGCCTTGCCACTGCAGAACAAATCACAACCAAGACAACCCCAAAGAGAAGCACTTATGAAGTCCAGAATCATGAGTGGCTCCATCTGAGGTGATCCGAGTTGGAAGCTCACAGCCATTTTCTCTGCTGTTCATTCAGTTGATATTGTCAAACAAAACTGCCCCAACAAGTAGCACTTACTGAAAAAAACACCAAGTCAATGCTAAAGTTAGGGTAATTGTACAGACTTACAAGAAAGTCTCTCTTTCTTGTTCTATCAATATGTTATCCAAGAAGATTGCCCTCTGAAATTACACAAATATGACCTCAAAAAATCACCAACACTACCCCAACAAATAGCACTTACTGCATTTTAAATTCAAGTCTGTGCTTGTGTAAGGGTCATGTTGGTGATAAATATTTGAGCTCTAGATTGGATTTTGGGATAGTTCATTCAGGCCTTGCCACTGCAGAACAAATCACAACCAAGACAACCCCAAAGAGAAGCACTTATGAAGTCCAGAATCATGAGTGGCTCCATCTGAAGTGATCCGAGTTGGAAGCTCACAGCCATTTTTGTCATATCTAGAAAGTTGTGTTAAGTTATGTTTAGTTTTTTGCCTTCTATTTTTTGTCTTGTGACTTCCTGTTTTATTTTGCTATCTCTCTTTCCTCTTGTTTTAGCTAACTTGCCCTTCCCCTGTAGTTTTCCCCCCAGTCTGATTATCTTCCCCGCCCTGATTGTTTCCACCTGTTCCCCATTACTTTGAGTTCACATATAGCCTGTGCTTCCCTTTGCCCTGTGCCAGTTCGTCTTGTCTGTCATGCCAGAGAACCCATGCCAATCCATGCCACGTCAATTTTTTGTAAGGTTTTTGCTTTTCTTAGTTGCTACTTTGTTTTGTCCCTTTTTGAGCCATCAGAGTTTTTTCCTCGTGAAGAGTGATTTTGATTTGGCACCTTGCCCAGACCTTTTGTCTCCTCCCAGTGAGTGATTATAATTTGTTATTTTTGCCTTTTGCTTATCTAGCGATTCCTCGATAGAGTGATTTTCTGTTGATACTTTTCCTCCTTTGAGAGTGATTTTTATTTGTTACTTTGTCCAATAAATTGGAATATTTTTTGAAGTTGTCTCTGAGTCGTGCTATTGGGTTCAAGTCCTTGTTCGGTTGTGACATTACGAACAGGCCAGCATGAACCCAGCCGACTCAGAACAACTGACAGCGGCCGTTCGCTCCCAGAACACCCGCCTGACTCAGCAGGAGGAGCACATGGCCTCTCTGCACAGTGGCGTGAAGGGGATGGCTAAAAGTCAGGAGGAGTTCAAAGCCTCTATGACAACCCAAGTTAACCTCCTGGCAAACCAAGTACATCAAGTCCTTGCTCATCTCACAAGGGATCCCTCTCTCTCTGACACCATGACCACACCATCTCCGGCGGATGCCAGAGCTTCATCGATCTCAGCTCCCCATGCCACGACTCTTCGCCTTTCCCCCCCAGAAAAGTTTTCTGGTGAGTCAGGAGGATGTCGGGCGTTTATTGTGGACTGTGATATGCATTATGAACACTTGCCCTCAGCCTTTCCTATGGAACGATCGAAGGTGGCATTCATGATCTCCCACCTCACCGGGAGGGCGAGGGCATGGGCTACGGCTGAATGGTCTCGGGATTCAATGATCTGCAGATCCCTCAAGGAGTTCAAACAGGCTCTGCGGAAGGCTTTCGATCCCCTCTCATCCGACCGAGAGAAAGCACGTGAGTTGAGCAACATCAAACAAAATAGAGACTCTGTTTGTGACTATGCTATCCGCTTTCGCACCCTAGCCACGGATAGCGGATGGAATGCCACGGCCCTGTATGATGTTTTTCTCAAGGGACTTTCAGATCAAATTCAAGACTTGTTAGTGCCCCTAGATTTACCTTCTGATCTAGACTCAGTAATAACTCTGGCCATAAGAACAGACAATCGCTTACAGGAGCGACAACGAAGCCGAATGGCCTCTACAGCTGGTCGTCATCAGGGTCACGCTGTTGTCACTACACCCAGTTGGCGGAGCTCCTCACGTGCTCCATCACCCGTTACCCGGAGGCAGTGGCCCTCCGAGGAGGTGGAGGAGCCCATGCAGTTGGGGCGAACCAAACTGTCAACAGCGGAGCGCCGTCGTCGCCTGCAGGAAGGCAGATGCTTCTATTGCGGACAGCAAGGGCATCTGCTAGCAGCGTGTCCGGCAAAAGGCACAGGCTCATCAGTCGACAGGGGGGTACTGGGGAGACGTTTCTCCTCCACGGAATTCCCTCCTCGAGCTTTAACCCAGACTAAGGTGAGGCATCACAACACCACACTTAGTTTGGAGACTCTCATTGACTCGGGGGCTGATGAAAGTCTCATGGACTGGGATTTTGCCATGAGACTCAAGCTAAAGACAGAACAATTATCTCAGCCTATAGAGGCCAGCGCTCTCGATGGCAGTCTGATTTTTCGAGTGACACACAAGACTGAACTACTCACAGTTATCATTGATAACCACTATGAACTTATGCAATTTCATTTATATAACTCTGCCCAGTATCCTCTCATTTTGGGTTTTCCCTGGCTGAAGAAACATAACCCGCATATTGACTGGAGTACTGGGAGGGTCTTGAACTGGGCAGAAGAATGTAAAACCAAGTGTTTAAAGTCCTGTCATAATGTGAAAACTAGTGATAACATTGCCTCTGTTCATGTCACAGACTCTGAAACTCCTGACCTGACTTCAGTCCCAAGATGTTACCACGAGTTGAGTGAGGTATTTAGTAAAAAGAAGGCAACTTCCCTTCCTCCCCACAGGCCTTATGATTGCCAAATTGATTTGATCCCAGGGTCCCCTATTCCTAAGGGTAGACTGTATTCCATCTCTGGCCCCGAAAAGAAGGCTATGACTGAGTATATTGAGTCCTCATTAAAGGCTGGTCTTATCCGCCCCTCTTCATCTCCAGCGGGGGCAGGGTTCTTTTTTGTGGAAAAGAAAGATGGGACACTTCGACCATGTATAGACTATGCACCACTTAATGACATAACTGTTAAGAATCGGTACCCTCTGCCACTAATGTCATCAGCTTTTGATCAGCTTCAGCAGGCTAAGATTTTCACTAAATTAGACCTCAGAAACGCCTATCATCTGGTTAGGATCAGAGAGGGGGATGAATGGAAAACAGGCTTTAACACTCCTAGTGGTCATTACGAGTACCTAGTCATGCCGTTTGGGTTGACCAATGCTCCTGCTGTCTTCCAAGCAATGATCAACGATGTACTGAGAGACTTCCTGAACCACTTTGTGTTTGTGTATTTAGATGACATATTGATCTTCTCCCCAGATTTAGACTCTCATGTGCATCATGTACGGCAGGTTCTCCAGCGATTACTGGAGAACCAATTATATGTCAAGACAGAAAAGAGCGAATTCCATGCCGACACTGTATCTTTCCTTGGCTTCATCATAGCCCCTGGAAAGGTGCAAATGGATCCGGCTAAAGTTAGCGCTGTGGCTCAGTGGCCAACACCTGATAACCGCAAGAAGGTTCAGCAATTTTTAGGATTTGCTAACTTTTATAGGAGGTTTATCCGAAACTTCAGTGCCACAGCTGCACCTCTACATGCACTCACTTCTCCTCAGTCTCCCTTTTTGTGGTCCCCTCAAGCTGAGGAGGCCTTCAGACAGCTCAAAGTGCGGTTCACCACTGCCCCCATTCTCACTGTTCCTGATCCCAGCCGGCAGTTCGTCGTGGAGGTGGATGCCTCCAATAATGGAGTGGGAGCAGTACTCTCCCAGCACTCTGAGAAGGACAACAAGCTTCATCCCTGCGCCTTCCTGTCTCATAAACTCTCGCCGGCAGAGAGAAACTACGATGTTGGGAACCGTGAGTTATTAGCAGTGAAAAAAGCTTTGGAAGAGTGGAGACATTGGTTAGAGGGTGCACAGCACCCATTTATTGTATGGACAGATCATAAGAATCTGGAATATATCCGCAAAGCAAAAAGACTGAACTCTCGCCAAGCCAGATGGACATTTTTTTTTAACAGATTTAACTTTGTTTTGTCTTATAGGCCGGGGTCCCAGAACACCAAGCCCGATGCCTTGTCCCGTCTGTTTGACCCCGAGCCTACTGCCAAGGAACCGGAGCCCATCCTACCACTGAACCGTGTGGTAGGAGCGGTGAGTTGGCAGATAGAATCTAAGGTGAAGCAGGCTAATGGTGAGAATCCGACACCTAGTGGTTGTCCGGAGAATCGCTTGTTTGTCCCTGTTGATATGCGTCCACAGGTGATCCATTGGGCTCACACCGGACTGCTCACCTGCCATCCAGGAGTTAAGAGGACCATGTACGTCATTTCCCAGAGGTTTTGGTGGCCCTCCATGGAGAGGGAGGTTCGGGAGTATGTGGAGGCGTGTTCCATCTGTGCCCGCAACAAGACCTCCTCCAGAGCGCAGATGGGGTTGCTGCAGCCACTCCCTGTTCCCACTCGTCCGTGGGCTGAGATCTCACTGGACTTCGTCACGGGGCTCCCGGTCTCTGAAGGAAACACCACTGTGCTCACAGTGGTAGACAGGTTTTCTAAAATGACTCATTTCATAGCATTACCCAAGCTTCCATCTGCCAAAAGAACGGCAGAGATTATGATGACTCACGTTTTTCGTATTCATGGTTTTCCCAAAGACATTGTTTCAGACCGGGGGCCCCAGTTCATATCCAGGTTCTGGAAAGAGTTCTGCAAGCTCATCGGAGCCACCGTCAGCCTCACCTCTGGTTATCACCCAGAAGCCAACGGCCAGACGGAACGTCTCAACCAGGAGTTAGAGACATGTCTTCGATGCCTGGTGTCGCAGAATCCGGCTTCCTGGAGCAAGAAGCTGGTGTGGGTGGAATATGCCCTCTGAAATTACACAAATATGACCTCAAAAAATCACCAACACTACCCCAACAAATAGCACTTACTGCATTTTAAATTCAAGTCTGTGCTTGTGTAAGGGTGATGCTGGTGATACATATTTGAATTCCACATTGGATTTTAGGATAGTTCATTTAGACCTTTTGACTGCAGAACAAATCACAACCAAGACAACCCCAAAGAGAAGCACTTATGAAGTCCAGAATCATGAGTGGCTCCACCTGAGGTGATCCGAGTTGGAAGCTCACAGCCATTTTCTCTGCTGTTCATTCAGTTGATATTGTCAAACAAAACTGCCCCAACAAGTAGCACTTACTGAAAAAAACACCAAGTCAATGCTAAAGTTAGGGTAATTGTACAGACTTACAAGAAAGTCTCTCTTTCTTGTTCTATCAATATGTTATCCAAGAAGATTGCCCTCTGAAATTACACTAATATGACCTCAAAAAATCACCAACACTACCCCAACAAATAGCACTTACTGCATTTTAAATTCAAGTCTGTGCTTGTGTAAGGGTGATGCTGGTGATACATATTTGAATTCCACATTGGATTTTAGGATAGTTCATTTAGACCGTTTGACTGCAGATCCCATCACAACCAAGACAACCCCAAAGAGAAGCACTTATGAAGTCCAGAATCATGAGTGGTTCCATCTGAAGTGATCCGAGTTGGAAGCTCACAGCCATTTTCTTTGCTATTTATTCAGTTGATATTGTCAAACAAAACTGCCCCAACATCCTACTGAAATGGATGACATCAAAAATAACTCTACCCATGACTTATCTTTGGGTCCAGGTGATCTTTTTGTAGCATCTTCTGTGGTGTGTCCAGCTACAGTGGATTTGCTTCCACAACCACGCCAATCTTATATTGGAGTGTAGCCACTCCCAACATGCTCCACCTTCTTTTTCATGAAGTTTCAATGGCCTTGATAAAGGTTGGTAAAAGAAAGGACCACACCTCCACTAAGAGACAACCATCATCTTCATTTCATGCAGGTCTCTTAGTACTTGATGAGACCCCAATTGCTCATTTGACTGCCTTTCATTCACATATGGTACAGTTTAATTGCAAATGTATCACTCTCTTGAAACAACACAAACACAGTTGTTCTTTTAAAACTAAACATTTCGAAGCAGACCATATGATTGTATGCCTTTTGAATGTAGCCACCGTAGAGAAATAGATCAAATATGGACTTGTTAAAATCAGCAACACGACCCCAACAAATAGCACTTACTGCATTTTAAATTCACGTCAGTGCTCGTGTAAGGGTCATGTTGGTGATAAATATTTGAGCTCCAGGTTGGATTTTGGAATAGTTCATTCAGGCCTTGCCACTGCAGAACAAATCACAACCAAGACAACCCCAAAGAGAAGCACTTATGAAGTCCAGAATCATGAGTGGCTCCATCTGAGGTGATCCGAGTTGGAAGCTCACAGCCATTTTCTCTGCTGTTCATTCAGTTGATATTGTCAAACAAAACTGCCCCAACAAGTAGCACTTACTGAAAAAAAACACCAAGTCAATGCTAAAGTTAGGGTAATTGTACAGACTTACAAGAAAGTCTCTCTTTCTTGTTCTATCAATATGTTATCCAAGAAGATTGCCCTCTGAAATTACACAAATACGACCTCAAAAAATCACCAACACTACCCCAACAAATAGCACTTACTGCATTTTAAATTCAAGTCTGTGCTTGTGTAAGGGTGATGCTGGTGATACATATTTGAATTCCACATTGGATTCTAGGATAGTTCATTTAGACCGTTTGACTGCAGATCCCATCACAACCAAGACAACCCCAAAGAGAAGAACTTATGAAGTCCAGAATCATGAGTGGCTCCATCTGAAGTGATCCTAGTTGGAAGCTCACAGCCATTTTCTTTGCTATTCATTCAGTTGATATTGTCAAACAAAACTGCCCCAACATCCTACTGAAATGGGTGACATCAAAAATAACTCTACCCATGACTTATCTTTGGGTCCAGGTGATCTTTTTGTAGCATCTTCTGTGGTGTGTCCAGCTACAGTGGATTTGCTTCCACAACCACGCCAATCTTATATTGGAGTGTAGCCACTCCCAACATGCTCCACCTTCTTTTTCATGAAGTTTCAATGGCCTTGATAAAGGTTGGTAAAAGAAAGGACCACACTCTTAGACCCCAATTGCTCATTTGACTGCCTTTCATTCACATATGGTACAGTTTAATTGCAAATGTATCACTCTCTTGAAACAACACAAACACAGTTGTTCTTTTAAAACTAAACATTTCGAAGCAGACCATATGATTGTATGCCTTTTGAATGTAGCCACCGTAGAGAAATAGATCAAATATGGACTTGTTAAAATCAGCAACACGACCCCAACAAATAGCACTTACTGCATTTTAAATTCAAGTCTGTGCTTGTGTAAGGGTGATGTTGGTGATAAATATTTGAGCTCCAGATTGGATTTTGGGATAGTTTATTCAGGCCTTGCCACTGCAGAACAAATCACAACCAAGACAACCCCAAAGAGAAGCACTTATGAAGTCCAGAATCATGAGTGGTTCCACCTGAGGTGATCCGAGTTGGAAGCTCACAGCCATTTTCTCTGCTTTTCATTCAGTTGATATTGTCAAACAAAACTGCCCCAACAAGTAGCACTTACTGAAAAAAACACCAAGTCAATGCTAAAGTTAGGGTAATTGTACAGACTTACAAGAAAGTCTCTCTTTCTTGTTCTATCAATATGTTATCCAAGAAGATTGCACTCTGAAATTACACAAATATGACCTCAAAAAATCACCAAAAATCGCTGGTGATACATATTTGAATTCCACATTGGATTTTAGGATAGTTCATTTAGACCGTTTGACTGCAGATCCCATCACAACCAAGACAACCCCAAAGAGAAGCACTTATGAAGTCCAGAATCATGAGTGGCTCCATCTGAAGTGATCCGAGTTGGAAGCTCACAGCCATTTTCTTTGCCATTCATTCAGTTGATATTGTCAAACAAAACTGCCCCCAACATTATACTGAAACAAGGCAGCACTGAAATGGGTGACATCAAAAATAACTCTACCCATGACTTCTCTTTGGGTCCAGGTGATCTTTTTGTAGCATCTTCTGTGGTGTGTCCAGCTACAGTGGATTTGCTTCCACAACCACGCCAATCTTATATTGGAGTGTAGCCACTCCCAACATGCTCCACCTTCTTTTTCATGAAGTTTCAATGGCCTTGATAAAGGTTGGTAAAAGAAAGGACCACACCTCCACTAAGTGACAACCATCATCTTCAATTCATGCAGGTCTCTTAGTACTTGATGAGACCCCAATTGCTCATTTGACTGCCTTTCATTCACATATGGTACAGTTTAATTGCAAATGTATCACTCTCTTGAAACAACACAAACACAGTTGTTCTTTTAAAACTAAACATTTCGAAGCAGACCATATGATTGTATGCCTTTTGAATGTAGCCACCGTAGAGAAATAGATCAAATATGGACTTGTTAAAATCACCAACACTACCCCAACAAATAGCACTTACTGCATTTTAAATTCAAGTCTGTGCTTGTGTAAGGGTGATGTTGGTGATAAATATTTGAGCTCCAGATTGGATTTTGGGATAGTTCATTCAGGCCTTGCCACTGCAGAACAAATCACAACCAAGACAACCCCAAAGAGAAGCACTTATGAAGTCCAGAATCATGAGTGGTTCCACCTGAGGTGATCCGAGTTGGAAGCTCACAGCCATTTTCTCTGCTGTTCATTCAGTTGATATTGTCAATCAAAACTGCCCCAACAAGTAGCACTTACTGAAAAAAACACCAAGTCAATGCTAAAGTTAGGGTAATTGTACAGACTTACAAGAAAGTCTCTCTTTCTTGTTCTATCAATATGTTATCCAAGAAGATTGCCCTCTGAAATTACACAAATATGACCTCAAAAAATCACCAACACTACCCCAACAAATAGCACTTACTGCATTTTAAATTCAAGTCTGTGCTTGTGTAAGGGTGATGCTGGTGATACATATTTGAATTCCACATTGGATTTTAGTATAGTTCATTTAGACCTTTTGACTGCAGATCCCATCACAACCAAGACAACCCCAAAGAGAAGCACTTATGAAGTCCAGAATCATGAGTGGCTCCATCTGAAGTGATCCGAGTTGGAAGCTCACAGCCATTTTCTTTGCCATTCATTCAGTTGATATTGTCAAACAAAACTGCCCCCAACATTATACTGAAACAAGGCAGCACTGAAATGGGTGACATCAAAAATAACTCTACCCATGACTTATCTTTGGGTCCAGGTGATCTTTTTGTAGCATCTTCTGTGGTGTGTCCAGCTACAGTGGATTTGCTTCCACAACCACGCCAATCTTATATTGGAGTGTAGCCACTCCCAACATGCTCCACCTTCTTTTTCATGAAGTTTCAATGGCCTTGATAAAGGTTGGTAAAAGAAAGGACCACACTCTTAGACCCCAATTGCTCATTTGACTGCCTTTCATTCACATATGGTACAGTTTAATTGCAAATGTATCACTCTCTTGAAACAACACAAACACAGTTGTTCTTTTAAAACTAAACATTTCGAAGCAGACCATATGATTGTATGCCTTTTGAATGTAGCCACCGTAGAGAAATAGATCAAATATGGACTTGTTAAAATCAGCAACACGACCCCAACAAATAGCACTTACTGCATTTTAAATTCAAGTCTGTGCTTGTGTAAGGGTGATGTTGGTGATAAATATTTGAGCTCCAGATTGGATTTTGGGATAGTTTATTCAGGCCTTGCCACTGCAGAACAAATCACAACCAAGACAACCCCAAAGAGAAGCACTTATGAAGTCCAGAATCATGAGTGGTTCCACCTGAGGTGATCCGAGTTGGAAGCTCACAGCCATTTTCTCTGCTTTTCATTCAGTTGATATTGTCAAACAAAACTGCCCCAACAAGTAGCACTTACTGAAAAAAACACCAAGTCAATGCTAAAGTTAGGGTAATTGTACAGACTTACAAGAAAGTCTCTCTTTCTTGTTCTATCAATATGTTATCCAAGAAGATTGCACTCTGAAATTACACAAATATGACCTCAAAAAATCACCAAAAATCGCTGGTGATACATATTTGAATTCCACATTGGATTTTAGGATAGTTCATTTAGACCGTTTGACTGCAGATCCCATCACAACCAAGACAACCCCAAAGAGAAGCACTTATGAAGTCCAGAATCATGAGTGGCTCCATCTGAAGTGATCCGAGTTGGAAGCTCACAGCCATTTTCTTTGCCATTCATTCAGTTGATATTGTCAAACAAAACTGCCCCCAACATTATACTGAAACAAGGCAGCACTGAAATGGGTGACATCAAAAATAACTCTACCCATGACTTCTCTTTGGGTCCAGGTGATCTTTTTGTAGCATCTTCTGTGGTGTGTCCAGCTACAGTGGATTTGCTTCCACAACCACGCCAATCTTATATTGGAGTGTAGCCACTCCCAACATGCTCCACCTTCTTTTTCATGAAGTTTCAATGGCCTTGATAAAGGTTGGTAAAAGAAAGGACCACACCTCCACTAAGTGACAACCATCATCTTCAATTCATGCAGGTCTCTTAGTACTTGATGAGACCCCAATTGCTCATTTGACTGCCTTTCATTCACATATGGTACAGTTTAATTGCAAATGTATCACTCTCTTGAAACAACACAAACACAGTTGTTCTTTTAAAACTAAACATTTCGAAGCAGACCATATGATTGTATGCCTTTTGAATGTAGCCACCGTAGAGAAATAGATCAAATATGGACTTGTTAAAATCACCAACACTACCCCAACAAATAGCACTTACTGCATTTTAAATTCAAGTCTGTGCTTGTGTAAGGGTGATGTTGGTGATAAATATTTGAGCTCCAGATTGGATTTTGGGATAGTTCATTCAGGCCTTGCCACTGCAGAACAAATCACAACCAAGACAACCCCAAAGAGAAGCACTTATGAAGTCCAGAATCATGAGTGGTTCCACCTGAGGTGATCCGAGTTGGAAGCTCACAGCCATTTTCTCTGCTGTTCATTCAGTTGATATTGTCAATCAAAACTGCCCCAACAAGTAGCACTTACTGAAAAAAACACCAAGTCAATGCTAAAGTTAGGGTAATTGTACAGACTTACAAGAAAGTCTCTCTTTCTTGTTCTATCAATATGTTATCCAAGAAGATTGCCCTCTGAAATTACACAAATATGACCTCAAAAAATCACCAACACTACCCCAACAAATAGCACTTACTGCATTTTAAATTCAAGTCTGTGCTTGTGTAAGGGTGATGCTGGTGATACATATTTGAATTCCACATTGGATTTTAGTATAGTTCATTTAGACCTTTTGACTGCAGATCCCATCACAACCAAGACAACCCCAAAGAGAAGCACTTATGAAGTCCAGAATCATGAGTGGCTCCATCTGAAGTGATCCGAGTTGGAAGCTCACAGCCATTTTCTTTGCCATTCATTCAGTTGATATTGTCAAACAAAACTGCCCCCAACATTATACTGAAACAAGGCAGCACTGAAATGGGTGACATCAAAAATAACTCTACCCATGACTTATCTTTGGGTCCAGGTGATCTTTTTGTAGCATCTTCTGTGGTGTGTCCAGCTACAGTGGATTTGCTTCCACAACCACGCCAATCTTATATTGGAGTGTAGCCACTCCCAACATGCTCCACCTTCTTTTTCATGAAGTTTCAATGGCCTTGATAAAGGTTGGTAAAAGAAAGGACCACACTCTTAGACCCCAATTGCTCATTTGACTGCCTTTCATTCACATATGGTACAGTTTAATTGCAAATGTATCACTCTCTTGAAACAACACAAACACAGTTGTTCTTTTAAAACTAAACATTTCGAAGCAGACCATATGATTGTATGCCTTTTGAATGTAGCCACCGTAGAGAAATAGATCAAATATGGACTTGTTAAAATCAGCAACACGACCCCAACAAATAGCACTTACTGCATTTTAAATTCAAGTCTGTGCTTGTGTAAGGGTGATGTTGGTGATAAATATTTGAGCTCCAGATTGGATTTTGGGATAGTTTATTCAGGCCTTGCCACTGCAGAACAAATCACAACCAAGACAACCCCAAAGAGAAGCACTTATGAAGTCCAGAATCATGAGTGGTTCCACCTGAGGTGATCCGAGTTGGAAGCTCACAGCCATTTTCTCTGCTTTTCATTCAGTTGATATTGTCAAACAAAACTGCCCCAACAAGTAGCACTTACTGAAAAAAACACCAAGTCAATGCTAAAGTTAGGGTAATTGTACAGACTTACAAGAAAGTCTCTCTTTCTTGTTCTATCAATATGTTATCCAAGAAGATTGCACTCTGAAATTACACAAATATGACCTCAAAAAATCACCAAAAATCGCTGGTGATACATATTTGAATTCCACATATGAAGTCCAGAATCATGAGTGGCTCCATCTGAAGTGATCCGAGTTGGAAGCTCACAGCCATTTTCTTTGCCATTCATTCAGTTGATATTGTCAAACAAAACTGCCCCCAACATTATACTGAAACAAGGCAGCACTGAAATGGGTGACATCAAAAATAACTCTACCCATGACTTCTCTTTGGGTCCAGGTGATCTTTTTGTAGCATCTTCTGTGGTGTGTCCAGCTACAGTGGATTTGCTTCCACAACCACGCCAATCTTATATTGGAGTGTAGCCACTCCCAACATGCTCCACCTTCTTTTTCATGAAGTTTCAATGGCCTTGATAAAGGTTGGTAAAAGAAAGGACCACACCTCCACTAAGTGACAACCATCATCTTCAATTCATGCAGGTCTCTTAGTACTTGATGAGACCCCAATTGCTCATTTGACTGCCTTTCATTCACATATGGTACAGTTTAATTGCAAATGTATCACTCTCTTGAAACAACACAAACACAGTTGTTCTTTTAAAACTAAACATTTCGAAGCAGACCATATGATTGTATGCCTTTTGAATGTAGCCACCGTAGAGAAATAGATCAAATATGGACTTGTTAAAATCACCAACACTACCCCAACAAATAGCACTTACTGCATTTTAAATTCAAGTCTGTGCTTGTGTAAGGGTGATGTTGGTGATAAATATTTGAGCTCCAGATTGGATTTTGGGATAGTTCATTCAGGCCTTGCCACTGCAGAACAAATCACAACCAAGACAACCCCAAAGAGAAGCACTTATGAAGTCCAGAATCATGAGTGGTTCCACCTGAGGTGATCCGAGTTGGAAGCTCACAGCCATTTTCTCTGCTGTTCATTCAGTTGATATTGTCAATCAAAACTGCCCCAACAAGTAGCACTTACTGAAAAAAACACCAAGTCAATGCTAAAGTTAGGGTAATTGTACAGACTTACAAGAAAGTCTCTCTTTCTTGTTCTATCAATATGTTATCCAAGAAGATTGCCCTCTGAAATTACACAAATATGACCTCAAAAAATCACCAACACTACCCCAACAAATAGCACTTACTGCATTTTAAATTCAAGTCTGTGCTTGTGTAAGGGTGATGCTGGTGATACATATTTGAATTCCACATTGGATTTTAGTATAGTTCATTTAGACCTTTTGACTGCAGATCCCATCACAACCAAGACAACCCCAAAGAGAAGCACTTATGAAGTCCAGAATCATGAGTGGCTCCATCTGAAGTGATCCGAGTTGGAAGCTCACAGCCATTTTCTTTGCCATTCATTCAGTTGATATTGTCAAACAAAACTGCCCCCAACATTATACTGAAACAAGGCAGCACTGAAATGGGTGACATCAAAAATAACTCTACCCATGACTTATCTTTGGGTCCAGGTGATCTTTTTGTAGCATCTTCTGTGGTGTGTCCAGCTACAGTGGATTTGCTTCCACAACCACGCCAATCTTATATTGGAGTGTAGCCACTCCCAACATGCTCCACCTTCTTTTTCATGAAGTTTCAATGGCCTTGATAAAGGTTGGTAAAAGAAAGGACCACACTCTTAGACCCTAATTGCTCATTTGACTGCCTTTCATTCACATATGGTACAGTTTAATTGTAAATGTATCACTCTCTTGAAACAACACAAACACAGTTGTTCTTTTAAAACTAAACATTTCGAAGCAGACCATATGATTGTATGCCTTTTGAATGTAGCCACCGTAGAGAAATAGATCAAATATGGACTTGTTAAAATCAGCAACACGACCCCAACAAATAGCACTTACTGCATTTTAAATTCACGTCAGTGCTCGTGTAAGGGTCATGTTGGTGATAAATATTTGAGCTCCAGGTTGGATTTTGGGATAGTTCATTCAGGCCTTGCCACTGCAGAACAAATCACAACCAAGACAACCCCAAAGAGAAGCACTTATGAAGTCCAGAATCATGAGTGGCTCCATCTGAGGTGATCCGAGTTGGAAGCTCACAGCCATTTTCTCTGCTGTTCATTCAGTTGATATTGTCAAACAAAACTGCCCCAACAAGTAGCACTTACTGAAAAAAACACCAAGTCAATGCTAAAGTTAGGGTAATTGTACAGACTTACAAGAAAGTCTCTCTTTCTTGTTCTATCAATATGTTATCCAAGAAGATTGCCCTCTGAAATTACACAAATATGACCTCAAAAAATCACCAACACTACCCCAACAAATAGCACTTACTGCATTTTAAATTCAAGTCTGTGCTTGTGTAAGGGTCATGTTGGTGATAAATATTTGAGCTCTAGATTGGATTTTGGGATAGTTCATTCAGGCCTTGCCACTGCAGAACAAATCACAACCAAGACAACCCCAAAGAGAAGCACTTATGAAGTCCAGAATCATGAGTGGCTCCATCTGAAGTGATCCGAGTTGGAAGCTCACAGCCATTTTTGTCATATCTAGAAAGTTGTGTTAAGTTATGTTTAGTTTTTTGCCTTCTATTTTTTGTCTTGTGACTTCCTGTTTTATTTTGCTATCTCTCTTTCCTCTTGTTTTAGCTAACTTGCCCTTCCCCTGTAGTTTTCCCCCCAGTCTGATTATCTTCCCCGCCCTGATTGTTTCCACCTGTTCCCCATTACTTTGAGTTCACATATAGCCTGTGCTTCCCTTTGCCCTGTGCCAGTTCGTCTTGTCTGTCATGCCAGAGAACCCATGCCAATCCATGCCACGTCAATTTTTTGTAAGGTTTTTGCTTTTCTTAGTTGCTACTTTGTTTTGTCCCTTTTTGAGCCATCAGAGTTTTTTCCTCGTGAAGAGTGATTTTGATTTGGCACCTTGCCCAGACCTTTTGTCTCCTCCCAGTGAGTGATTATAATTTGTTATTTTTGCCTTTTGCTTATCTAGCGATTCCTCGATAGAGTGATTTTCTGTTGATACTTTTCCTCCTTTGAGAGTGATTTTTATTTGTTACTTTGTCCAATAAATTGGAATATTTTTTGAAGTTGTCTCTGAGTCGTGCTATTGGGTTCAAGTCCTTGTTCGGTTGTGACATTACGAACAGGCCAGCATGAACCCAGCCGACTCAGAACAACTGACAGCGGCCGTTCGCTCCCAGAACACCCGCCTGACTCAGCAGGAGGAGCACATGGCCTCTCTGCACAGTGGCGTGAAGGGGATGGCTAAAAGTCAGGAGGAGTTCAAAGCCTCTATGACAACCCAAGTTAACCTCCTGGCAAACCAAGTACATCAAGTCCTTGCTCATCTCACAAGGGATCCCTCTCTCTCTGACACCATGACCACACCATCTCCGGCGGATGCCAGAGCTTCATCGATCTCAGCTCCCCATGCCACGACTCTTCGCCTTTCCCCCCCAGAAAAGTTTTCTGGTGAGTCAGGAGGATGTCGGGCGTTTATTGTGGACTGTGATATGCATTATGAACACTTGCCCTCAGCCTTTCCTATGGAACGATCGAAGGTGGCATTCATGATCTCCCACCTCACCGGGAGGGCGAGGGCATGGGCTACGGCTGAATGGTCTCGGGATTCAATGATCTGCAGATCCCTCAAGGAGTTCAAACAGGCTCTGCGGAAGGCTTTCGATCCCCTCTCATCCGACCGAGAGAAAGCACGTGAGTTGAGCAACATCAAACAAAATAGAGACTCTGTTTGTGACTATGCTATCCGCTTTCGCACCCTAGCCACGGATAGCGGATGGAATGCCACGGCCCTGTATGATGTTTTTCTCAAGGGACTTTCAGATCAAATTCAAGACTTGTTAGTGCCCCTAGATTTACCTTCTGATCTAGACTCAGTAATAACTCTGGCCATAAGAACAGACAATCGCTTACAGGAGCGACAACGAAGCCGAATGGCCTCTACAGCTGGTCGTCATCAGGGTCACGCTGTTGTCACTACACCCAGTTGGCGGAGCTCCTCACGTGCTCCATCACCCGTTACCCGGAGGCAGTGGCCCTCCGAGGAGGTGGAGGAGCCCATGCAGTTGGGGCGAACCAAACTGTCAACAGCGGAGCGCCGTCGTCGCCTGCAGGAAGGCAGATGCTTCTATTGCGGACAGCAAGGGCATCTGCTAGCAGCGTGTCCGGCAAAAGGCACAGGCTCATCAGTCGACAGGGGGGTACTGGGGAGACGTTTCTCCTCCACGGAATTCCCTCCTCGAGCTTTAACCCAGACTAAGGTGAGGCATCACAACACCACACTTAGTTTGGAGACTCTCATTGACTCGGGGGCTGATGAAAGTCTCATGGACTGGGATTTTGCCATGAGACTCAAGCTAAAGACAGAACAATTATCTCAGCCTATAGAGGCCAGCGCTCTCGATGGCAGTCTGATTTTTCGAGTGACACACAAGACTGAACTACTCACAGTTATCATTGATAACCACTATGAACTTATGCAATTTCATTTATATAACTCTGCCCAGTATCCTCTCATTTTGGGTTTTCCCTGGCTGAAGAAACATAACCCGCATATTGACTGGAGTACTGGGAGGGTCTTGAACTGGGCAGAAGAATGTAAAACCAAGTGTTTAAAGTCCTGTCATAATGTGAAAACTAGTGATAACATTGCCTCTGTTCATGTCACAGACTCTGAAACTCCTGACCTGACTTCAGTCCCAAGATGTTACCACGAGTTGAGTGAGGTATTTAGTAAAAAGAAGGCAACTTCCCTTCCTCCCCACAGGCCTTATGATTGCCAAATTGATTTGATCCCAGGGTCCCCTATTCCTAAGGGTAGACTGTATTCCATCTCTGGCCCCGAAAAGAAGGCTATGACTGAGTATATTGAGTCCTCATTAAAGGCTGGTCTTATCCGCCCCTCTTCATCTCCAGCGGGGGCAGGGTTCTTTTTTGTGGAAAAGAAAGATGGGACACTTCGACCATGTATAGACTATGCACCACTTAATGACATAACTGTTAAGAATCGGTACCCTCTGCCACTAATGTCATCAGCTTTTGATCAGCTTCAGCAGGCTAAGATTTTCACTAAATTAGACCTCAGAAACGCCTATCATCTGGTTAGGATCAGAGAGGGGGATGAATGGAAAACAGGCTTTAACACTCCTAGTGGTCATTACGAGTACCTAGTCATGCCGTTTGGGTTGACCAATGCTCCTGCTGTCTTCCAAGCAATGATCAACGATGTACTGAGAGACTTCCTGAACCACTTTGTGTTTGTGTATTTAGATGACATATTGATCTTCTCCCCAGATTTAGACTCTCATGTGCATCATGTACGGCAGGTTCTCCAGCGATTACTGGAGAACCAATTATATGTCAAGACAGAAAAGAGCGAATTCCATGCCGACACTGTATCTTTCCTTGGCTTCATCATAGCCCCTGGAAAGGTGCAAATGGATCCGGCTAAAGTTAGCGCTGTGGCTCAGTGGCCAACACCTGATAACCGCAAGAAGGTTCAGCAATTTTTAGGATTTGCTAACTTTTATAGGAGGTTTATCCGAAACTTCAGTGCCACAGCTGCACCTCTACATGCACTCACTTCTCCTCAGTCTCCCTTTTTGTGGTCCCCTCAAGCTGAGGAGGCCTTCAGACAGCTCAAAGTGCGGTTCACCACTGCCCCCATTCTCACTGTTCCTGATCCCAGCCGGCAGTTCGTCGTGGAGGTGGATGCCTCCAATAATGGAGTGGGAGCAGTACTCTCCCAGCACTCTGAGAAGGACAACAAGCTTCATCCCTGCGCCTTCCTGTCTCATAAACTCTCGCCGGCAGAGAGAAACTACGATGTTGGGAACCGTGAGTTATTAGCAGTGAAAAAAGCTTTGGAAGAGTGGAGACATTGGTTAGAGGGTGCACAGCACCCATTTATTGTATGGACAGATCATAAGAATCTGGAATATATCCGCAAAGCAAAAAGACTGAACTCTCGCCAAGCCAGATGGACATTTTTTTTTAACAGATTTAACTTTGTTTTGTCTTATAGGCCGGGGTCCCAGAACACCAAGCCCGATGCCTTGTCCCGTCTGTTTGACCCCGAGCCTACTGCCAAGGAACCGGAGCCCATCCTACCACTGAACCGTGTGGTAGGAGCGGTGAGTTGGCAGATAGAATCTAAGGTGAAGCAGGCTAATGGTGAGAATCCGACACCTAGTGGTTGTCCGGAGAATCGCTTGTTTGTCCCTGTTGATATGCGTCCACAGGTGATCCATTGGGCTCACACCGGACTGCTCACCTGCCATCCAGGAGTTAAGAGGACCATGTACGTCATTTCCCAGAGGTTTTGGTGGCCCTCCATGGAGAGGGAGGTTCGGGAGTATGTGGAGGCGTGTTCCATCTGTGCCCGCAACAAGACCTCCTCCAGAGCGCAGATGGGGTTGCTGCAGCCACTCCCTGTTCCCACTCGTCCGTGGGCTGAGATCTCACTGGACTTCGTCACGGGGCTCCCGGTCTCTGAAGGAAACACCACTGTGCTCACAGTGGTAGACAGGTTTTCTAAAATGACTCATTTCATAGCATTACCCAAGCTTCCATCTGCCAAAAGAACGGCAGAGATTATGATGACTCACGTTTTTCGTATTCATGGTTTTCCCAAAGACATTGTTTCAGACCGGGGGCCCCAGTTCATATCCAGGTTCTGGAAAGAGTTCTGCAAGCTCATCGGAGCCACCGTCAGCCTCACCTCTGGTTATCACCCAGAAGCCAACGGCCAGACGGAACGTCTCAACCAGGAGTTAGAGACATGTCTTCGATGCCTGGTGTCGCAGAATCCGGCTTCCTGGAGCAAGAAGCTGGTGTGGGTGGAATATGCCCACAACTCTCTTCTTACCTCAGCCACTGGCATGTCTCCATTCCAGTGCGTCTTCGGTTACCAGCCCCCTGTCTTCTCGGAGACGGAAAAGGAGATCATCGTCCCGTCGGCCCATGCCATGGTCCAGCGATGCCACCGCATCTGGGCAGCTGCCCGTAAGGCCCTCCTACGCAGTGTGGACCGCATGAAGAGGGCTGCTGATCGGAGGCGCCGACCTGCTCCGGTATACAAGCCTGGCCAGAAGGTCTGGCTCTCTACGCAGGATTTGCCTCTCAAAGTCGCCTCCAGGAAGTTGGCTCCACGGTTCGTGGGGCCTTTCCCAGTGTCCAAGGTCATCGGCTCTTCTGCTGTCCGTCTGCGTTTGCCCCGGTCCATGAGAGTCCACCCCACCTTCCACGTCAGCCGGGTGAAACCGGTTAAGGAAAGCCTCATGGTGCCCGCAGCCGCACCCCCTCCACCTCCCCAGATGGTCGACGGCGGCCCTGTCTACTCAGTCAAGGCTCTGCTGGCTGTGCGCAACAGGGGCCGGGGCAGGCAGTTCCTGGTGGATTGGGAGGGCTACGGTCCAGAGGAACGATCATGGGTTCCTACCAGCTTTATTGTGGATCCTGACCTCATCACAGACTTTTACAGACGCCACCCTCAGTTATCTGGGCCGTCAGGAGCCGTCCCTAGAGGGGGAGGTACTGTCATATCTAGAAAGTTGTGTTAAGTTATGTTTAGTTTTTTGCCTTCTATTTTTTGTCTTGTGACTTCCTGTTTTATTTTGACATCTCTCTTTCCTCTTGTTTTAGCTAACTTGCCCTTCCCCTGTAGTTTTCCCCCCAGTCTGATTATCTTCCCCGCCCTGATTGTTTCCACCTGTTCCCCATTACTTTGAGTTCACATATAGCCTGTGCTTCCCTTTGCCCTGTGCCAGTTCGTCTTGTCTGTCATGCCAGAGAACCCATGCCAATCCATGCCACGTCAATTGTTTGTAAGGTTTTTGCTTTTCTTAGTTGCTACTTTGTTTTGTCCCTTTTTGAGCCATCAGAGTTTTTTCCTCGTGAAGAGTGATTTTGATTTGGCACCTTGCCCAGACCTTTTGTCTCCTCCCAGTGAGTGATTATAATTTGTTATTTTTGCCTTTTGCTTATCTAGCGATTCCTCGATAGAGTGATTTTCTGTTGATACTTTTCCTCCTTTGAGAGTGATTTTTATTTGTTACTTTGTCCAATAAATTGGAATATTTTTTGAAGTTGTCTCTGAGTCGTGCTATTGGGTTCAAGTCCTTGTTCGGTTGTGACAATTTTCTTTGCCATTCATTCAGTTGATATTGTCAAACAAAACTGCCCCCAACATTATACTGAAACAAGGCAAAAAAATAAAATAACTCTACCCATGACTTCTCTTTGGGTCCAGGTGATCTTTTTGTAGCATCTTCTGTGGTGTGTCCAGCTACAGTGGATTTGCTTCCACAACCACGCCAATCTTATATTGGAGTGTAGCCACTCCCAACATGCTCCACCTTCTTTTTCATGAAGTTTCAATGGCCTTGATAAAGGTTGGTAAAAGAAAGGACCACACTCTTAGACCCCAATTGCTCATTTGACTGCCTTTCATTCACATATGGTACAGTTTAATTGCAAATGTATCACTCTCTTGAAACAACACAAACACAGTTGTTCTTTTAAAACTAAACATTTCGAAGCAGACCATATGATTGTATGCCTTTTGAATGTAGCCACCGTAGAGAAATAGATCAAATATGGACTTGTTAAAATCAGCAACACGACCCCAACAAATAGCACTTACTGCATTTTAAATTCACGTCAGTGCTCGTGTAAGGGTGATGTTGGTGATAAATATTTGAGCTCCAGATTGGATTTTGGGATAGTTCATTCAGGCCTTGCCACTGCAGAACAAATCACAACCAAGACAACCCCAAAGAGAAGCACTTATGAAGTCCAGAATCATGAGTGGTTCCACCTGAGGTGATCCGAGTTGGAAGCTCACAGCCATTTTCTCTGCTGTTCATTCAGTTGATATTGTCAAACAAAACTGCCCCAACAAGTAGCACTTACTGAAAAAAACACCAAGTCAATGCTAAAGTTAGGGTAATTGTACTGACTTACAAGAAAGTCTCTCTTTCTTGTTCTATCAATATGTTATCCAAGAAGATTGCCCTCTGAAATTACACAAATATGACCTAAAAAATCACCAAAAATCGCTGGTGATACATATTTGAATTCCACATTGGATTTTAGGATAGTTCATTTAGACCGTTTGGCGGCAGATCCCATCACAACCAAGAAAACCCCAAAGAGAAGCACTTATGAAGTCCAGAATCATGAGTGGCTCCATCTGAAGTGATCCGAGTTGGAAGCTCACAGCCATTTTCTTTGCCATTCATTCAGTTGATATTGTCAAACAAAACTGCCCCCAACATTATACTGAAACAAGGCAGCACTGAAATGGGTGACATCAAAAATAACTCTACCCATGACTTATCTTTGGGTCCAGGTGATCTTTTTGTAGCATCTTCTGTGGTGTGTCCAGCTACAGTGGATTTGCTTCCACAACCACGCCAATCTTATATTGGAGTGTAGCCACTCCCAACATGCTCCACCTTCTTTTTCATGAAGTTTCAATGGCCTTGATAAAGGTTGGTAAAAGAAAGGACCACACTCTTAGACCCCAATTGCTCATTTGACTGCCTTTCATTCACATATGGTACAGTTTAATTGCAAATGTATCACTCTCTTGAAACAACACAAACACAGTTGTTCTTTTAAAACTAAACATTTCGAAGCAGACCATATGATTGTATGCCTTTTGAATGTAGCCACCGTAGAGAAATAGATCAAATATGGACTTGTTAAAATCAGCAACACGACCCCAACAAATAGCACTTACTGCATTTTAAATTCACGTCAGTGCTCGTGTAAGGGTCATGTTGGTGATAAATATTTGAGCTCCAGATTGGATTTTGGGATAGTTCATTCAGGCCTTGCCACTGCAGAACAAATCATAACCAAGACAACCCCAAAGAGAAGCACTTATGAAGTCCAGAATCATGAGTGGTTCCACCTGAGGTGATCCGAGTTGGAAGCTCACAGCCATTTTCTCTGCTGTTCATTCAGTTGATATTGTCAAACAAAACTGCCCCAACAAGTAGCACTTACTGAAAAAAACACCAAGTCAATGCTAAAGTTAGGGTAATTGTACAGACTTACAAGAAAGTCTCTCTTTCTTGTTCTATCAATATGTTATCCAAGAAGATTGCCCTCTGAAATTACACAAATATGACCTCAAAAAATCACCAACACTACCCCAACAAATAGCACTTACTGCATTTTAAATTCAAGTCTGTGCTTGTGTAAGGGTGATGTTGGTGATAAATATTTGAGCTCCAGATTGGATTTTGGGATAGTTCATTCAGGCCTTGCCACTGCAGAACAAATCACAACCAAGACAACCCCAAAGAGAAGCACTTATGAAGTCCAGAATCATGAGTGGTTCCATCTGAAGTGATCCGAGTTGGAAGCTCACAGCCATTTTCTCTGCTGTTCATTCAGTTGATATTGTCAAACAAAACTGCCCCAACAAGTAGCACTTACTGAAAAAAACACCAAGTCAATGCTAAAGTTAGGGTAATTGTACAGACTTACAAGAAAGTCTCTCTTTCTTGTTCTATCAATATGTTATCCAAGAAGATTGCCCTCTGAAATTACACAAATATGACCTCAAAAAATCACCAACACTACCCCAACAAATAGCACTTACTGCATTTTAAATTCAAGTCTGTGCTTGTGTAAGGGTGATGCTGGTGATACATATTTGAATTCCACATTGGATTTTAGGATAGTTCATTTAGACCGTTTGACTGCAGATCCCATCACAACCAAGAAAACCCCAAAGAGAAGCACTTATGAAGTCCAGAATCATGAGTGGCTCCATCTGAAGTGATCCGAGTTGGAAGCTCACAGCCATTTTCTTTGCCATTCATTCAGTTGATATTGTCAAACAAAACTGCCCCCAACATTATACTGAAACAAGGCAGCACTGAAATGGGTGACATCAAAAATAACTCTACCCATGACTTATCTTTGGGTCCAGGTGATCTTTTTGTAGCATCTTCTGTGGTGTGTCCAGCTACAGTGGATTTGCTTCCACAACCACGCCAATCTTATATTGGAGTGTAGCCACTCCCAACATGCTCCACCTTCTTTTTCATGAAGTTTCAATGGCCTTGATAAAGGTTGGTAAAAGAAAGGACCACACTCTTAGACCCCAATTGCTCATTTGACTGCCTTTCATTCACATATGGTACAGTTTAATTGTAAATGTATCACTCTCTTGAAACAACACAAACACAGTTGTTCTTTTAAAACTAAACATTTCGAAGCAGACCATATGATTGTATGCCTTTTGAATGTAGCCACCGTAGAGAAATAGATCAAATATGGACTTGTTAAAATCAGCAACACGACCCCAACAAATAGCACTTACTGCATTTTAAATTCACGTCAGTGCTCGTGTAAGGGTCATGTTGGTGATAAATATTTGAGCTCCAGGTTGGATTTTGGGATAGTTCATTCAGGCCTTGCCACTGCAGAACAAATCACAACCAAGACAACCCCAAAGAGAAGCACTTATGAAGTCCAGAATCATGAGTGGCTCCATCTGAGGTGATCTGAGTTGGAAGCTCACAGCCATTTTCTCTGCTGTTCATTCAGTTGATATTGTCAAACAAAACTGCCCCAACAAGTAGCACTTACTGAAAAAAACACCAAGTCAATGCTAAAGTTAGGGTAATTGTACAGACTTACAAGAAAGTCTCTCTTTCTTGTTCTATCAATATGTTATCCAAGAAGATTGCACTCTGAAATTACACAAATATGACCTCAAAAAATCACCAACACTACCCCAACAAATAGCACTTACTGCATTTTAAATTCAAGTCTGTGCTTGTGTAAGGGTGATGTTGGTGATAAATATTTGAGCTCTAGATTGGATTTTGGGATAGTTCATTCAGGCCTTGCCACTGCAGAACAAATCACAACCAAGACAACCCCAAAGAGAAGCACTTATGAAGTCCAGAATCATGAGTGGTTCCATCTGAGGTGATCCGAGTTGGAAGCTCACAGCCATTTTCTCTGCTGTTCATTCAGTTGATATTGTCAAACAAAACTGCCCCAACAAGTAGCACTTACTGCATTTTAAATTCAAGTCTGTGCTTGTGTAAGGGTGATGCTGGTGATACATATTTGAATTCCACATTGGATTTTAGGATAGTTCATTTAGACCGTTTGACTGCAGATCCCATCACAACCAAGACAACCCCAAAGAGAAGCACTTATGAAGTCCAGAATCATGAGTGGCTCCATCTGAAGTGATCCGAGTTGGAAGCTCACAGCCATTTTCTTTGCCATTCATTCAGTTGATATTGTCAAACAAAACTGCCCCCAACATTATACTGAAACAAGGCAGCACTGAAATGGGTGACATCAAAAATAACTCTACCCATGACTTATCTTTGGGTCCAGGTGATCTTTTTGTAGCATCTTCTGTGGTGTGTCCAGCTACAGTGGATTTGCTTCCACAACCACGGCAATCTTATATTGGAGTGTAGCCACTCCCAACATGCTCCACCTTCTTTTTCATGAAGTTTCAATGGCCTTGATAAAGGTTGGTAAAAGAAAGGACCACACTCTTAGACCCCAATTGCTCATTTGACTGCCTTTCATTCACATATGGTACAGTTTAATTGCAAATGTATCACTCTCTTGAAACAACACAAACACAGTTGTTCTTTTAAAACTAAACATTTCGAAGCAGACCATATGATTGTATGCCTTTTGAATGTAGCCACCGTAGAGAAATAGATCAAATATGGACTTGTTAAAATCAGCAACACGACCCCAACAAATAGCACTTACTGCATTTTAAATTCACGTCAGTGCTCGTGTAAGGGTGATGTTGGTGATAAATATTTGAGCTCCAGATTGGATTTTGGGATAGTTCATTCAGGCCTTGCCACTGCAGAACAAATCACAACCAAGACAACCCCAAAGAGAAGCACTTATGAAGTCCAGAATCATGAGTGGTTCCACTTGAGGTGATCCGAGTTGGAAGCTCACAGCCATTTTCTCTGCTGTTCATTCAGTTGATATTGTCAAACAAAACTGCCCCAACAAGTAGCACTTACTGAAAAAAACACCAAGTCAATGCTAAAGTTAGGGTAATTGTACTGACTTACAAGAAAGTCTCTCTTTCTTGTTCTATCAATATGTTATCCAAGAAGATTGCCCTCTGAAATTACACAAATATGACCTAAAAAATCACCAAAAATCGCTGGTGATACATATTTGAATTCCACATTGGATTTTAGGATAGTTCATTTAGACCGTTTGACTGCAGATCCCATCACAACCAAGAAAACCCCAAAGAGAAGCACTTATGAAGTCCAGAATCATGAGTGGCTCCATCTGAAGTGATCCGAGTTGGAAGCTCACAGCCATTTTCTTTGCCATTCATTCAGTTGATATTGTCAAACAAAACTGCCCCCAACATTATACTGAAACAAGGCAGCACTGAAATGGGTGACATCAAAAATAACTCTACCCATGACTTATCTTTGGGTCCAGGTGATCTTTTTGTAGCATCTTCTGTGGTGTGTCCAGCTACAGTGGATTTGCTTCCACAACCACGCCAATCTTATATTGGAGTGTAGCCACTCCCAACATGCTCCACCTTCTTTTTCATGAAGTTTCAATGGCCTTGATAAAGGTTGGTAAAAGAAAGGACCACACTCTTAGACCCCAATTGCTCATTTGACTGCCTTTCATTCACATATGGTACAGTTTAATTGTAAATGTATCACTCTCTTGAAACAACACAAACACAGTTGTTCTTTTAAAACTAAACATTTCGAAGCAGACCATATGATTGTATGCCTTTTGAATGTAGCCACCGTAGAGAAATAGATCAAATATGGACTTGTTAAAATCAGCAACACGACCCCAACAAATAGCACTTACTGCATTTTAAATTCACGTCAGTGCTCGTGTAAGGGTCATGTTGGTGATAAATATTTGAGCTCCAGGTTGGATTTTGGGATAGTTCATTCAGGCCTTGCCACTGCAGAACAAATCACAACCAAGACAACCCCAAAGAGAAGCACTTATGAAGTCCAGAATCATGAGTGGCTCCATCTGAGGTGATCTGAGTTGGAAGCTCACAGCCATTTTCTCTGCTGTTCATTCAGTTGATATTGTCAAACAAAACTGCCCCAACAAGTAGCACTTACTGAAAAAAACACCAAGTCAATGCTAAAGTTAGGGTAATTGTACAGACTTACAAGAAAGTCTCTCTTTCTTGTTCTATCAATATGTTATCCAAGAAGATTGCACTCTGAAATTACACAAATATGACCTCAAAAAATCACCAACACTACCCCAACAAATAGCACTTACTGCATTTTAAATTCAAGTCTGTGCTTGTGTAAGGGTGATGTTGGTGATAAATATTTGAGCTCTAGATTGGATTTTGGGATAGTTCATTCAGGCCTTGCCACTGCAGAACAAATCACAACCAAGACAACCCCAAAGAGAAGCACTTATGAAGTCCAGAATCATGAGTGGTTCCATCTGAGGTGATCCGAGTTGGAAGCTCACAGCCATTTTCTCTGCTGTTCATTCAGTTGATATTGTCAAACAAAACTGCCCCAACAAGTAGCACTTACTGCATTTTAAATTCAAGTCTGTGCTTGTGTAAGGGTGATGCTGGTGATACATATTTGAATTCCACATTGGATTTTAGGATAGTTCATTTAGACCGTTTGACTGCAGATCCCATCACAACCAAGACAACCCCAAAGAGAAGCACTTATGAAGTCCAGAATCATGAGTGGCTCCATCTGAAGTGATCCGAGTTGGAAGCTCACAGCCATTTTCTTTGCCATTCATTCAGTTGATATTGTCAAACAAAACTGCCCCCAACATTATACTGAAACAAGGCAGCACTGAAATGGGTGACATCAAAAATAACTCTACCCATGACTTATCTTTGGGTC
Source organism: Solea solea (assembly GCF_958295425.1). NCBI lineage: Eukaryota > Metazoa > Chordata > Actinopteri > Pleuronectiformes > Soleidae > Solea > Solea solea. The sequence goes on along the minus strand of NC_081152.1, from coordinate 21,707,725 downwards.
CAGGTGATCTTTTTGTAGCATCTTCTGTGGTGTGTCCAGCTACAGTGGATTTGCTTCCACAACCACGCCAATCTTATATTGGAGTGTAGCCACTCCCAACATGCTCCACCTTCTTTTTCATGAAGTTTCAATGGCCTTGATAAAGGTTGGTAAAAGAAAGGACCACACTCTTAGACCCCAATTGCTCATTTGACTGCCTTTCATTCACATATGGTACAGTTTAATTGTAAATGTATCACTCTCTTGAAACAACACAAACACAGTTGTTCTTTTAAAACTAAACATTTCGAAGCAGACCATATGATTGTATGCCTTTTGAATGTAGCCACCGTAGAGAAATAGATCAAATATGGACTTGTTAAAATCAGCAACACGACCCCAACAAATAGCACTTACTGCATTTTAAATTCACGTCAGTGCTCGTGTAAGGGTCATGTTGGTGATAAATATTTGAGCTCCAGGTTGGATTTTGGGATAGTTCATTCAGGCCTTGCCACTGCAGAACAAATCACAACCAAGACAACCCCAAAGAGAAGCACTTATGAAGTCCAGAATCATGAGTGGCTCCATCTGAGGTGATCTGAGTTGGAAGCTCACAGCCATTTTCTCTGCTGTTCATTCAGTTGATATTGTCAAACAAAACTGCCCCAACAAGTAGCACTTACTGAAAAAAACACCAAGTCAATGCTAAAGTTAGGGTAATTGTACAGACTTACAAGAAAGTCTCTCTTTCTTGTTCTATCAATATGTTATCCAAGAAGATTGCACTCTGAAATTACACAAATATGACCTCAAAAAATCACCAACACTACCCCAACAAATAGCACTTACTGCATTTTAAATTCAAGTCTGTGCTTGTGTAAGGGTGATGTTGGTGATAAATATTTGAGCTCTAGATTGGATTTTGGGATAGTTCATTCAGGCCTTGCCACTGCAGAACAAATCACAACCAAGACAACCCCAAAGAGAAGCACTTATGAAGTCCAGAATCATGAGTGGTTCCATCTGAGGTGATCCGAGTTGGAAGCTCACAGCCATTTTCTCTGCTGTTCATTCAGTTGATATTGTCAAACAAAACTGCCCCAACAAGTAGCACTTACTGCATTTTAAATTCAAGTCTGTGCTTGTGTAAGGGTGATGCTGGTGATACATATTTGAATTCCACATTGGATTTTAGGATAGTTCATTTAGACCGTTTGACTGCAGATCCCATCACAACCAAGACAACCCCAAAGAGAAGCACTTATGAAGTCCAGAATCATGAGTGGCTCCATCTGAAGTGATCCGAGTTGGAAGCTCACAGCCATTTTCTTTGCCATTCATTCAGTTGATATTGTCAAACAAAACTGCCCCCAACATTATACTGAAACAAGGCAGCACTGAAATGGGTGACATCAAAAATAACTCTACCCATGACTTATCTTTGGGTCCAGGTGATCTTTTTGTAGCATCTTCTGTGGTGTGTCCAGCTACAGTGGATTTGCTTCCACAACCACGGCAATCTTATATTGGAGTGTAGCCACTCCCAACATGCTCCACCTTCTTTTTCATGAAGTTTCAATGGCCTTGATAAAGGTTGGTAAAAGAAAGGACCACACTCTTAGACCCCAATTGCTCATTTGACTGCCTTTCATTCACATATGGTACAGTTTAATTGCAAATGTATCACTCTCTTGAAACAACACAAACACAGTTGTTCTTTTAAAACTAAACATTTCGAAGCAGACCATATGATTGTATGCCTTTTGAATGTAGCCACCGTAGAGAAATAGATCAAATATGGACTTGTTAAAATCAGCAACACGACCCCAACAAATAGCACTTACTGCATTTTAAATTCACGTCAGTGCTCGTGTAAGGGTGATGTTGGTGATAAATATTTGAGCTCCAGATTGGATTTTGGGATAGTTCATTCAGGCCTTGCCACTGCAGAACAAATCACAACCAAGACAACCCCAAAGAGAAGCACTTATGAAGTCCAGAATCATGAGTGGTTCCACTTGAGGTGATCCGAGTTGGAAGCTCACAGCCATTTTCTCTGCTGTTCATTCAGTTGATATTGTCAAACAAAACTGCCCCAACAAGTAGCACTTACTGAAAAAAACACCAAGTCAATGCTAAAGTTAGGGTAATTGTACTGACTTACAAGAAAGTCTCTCTTTCTTGTTCTATCAATATGTTATCCAAGAAGATTGCCCTCTGAAATTACACAAATATGACCTAAAAAATCACCAAAAATCGCTGGTGATACATATTTGAATTCCACATTGGATTTTAGGATAGTTCATTTAGACCGTTTGGCGGCAGATCCCATCACAACCAAGACAACCCCAAAGAGAAGCACTTATGAAGTCCAGAATCATGAGTGGCTCCATCTGAAGTGATCCGAGTTGGAAGCTCACAGCCATTTTCTTTGCCATTCATTCAGTTGATATTGTCAAACAAAACTGCCCCCAACATTATACTGAAACAAGGCAGCACTGAAATGGGTGACATCAAAAATAACTCTACCCATGACTTCTCTTTGGGTCCAGGTGATCTTTTTGTAGCATCTTCTGTGGTGTGTCCAGCTACAGTGGATTTGCTTCCACAACCACGCCAATCTTATATTGGAGTGTAGCCACTCCCAACATGCTCCACCTTCTTTTTCATGAAGTTTCAATGGCCTTGATAAAGGTTGGTAAAAGAAAGGACCACACTCTTAGACCCCAATTGCTCATTTGACTGCCTTTCATTCACATATGGTACAGTTTAATTGCAAATGTATCACTCTCTTGAAACAACACAAACACAGTTGTTCTTTTAAAACTAAACATTTCGAAGCAGACCATATGATTGTATGCCTTTTGAATGTAGCCACCGTAGAGAAATAGATCAAATATGGACTTGTTAAAATCAGCAACACGACCCCAACAAATAGCACTTACTGCATTTTAAATTCACGTCAGTGCTCGTGTAAGGGTCATGTTGGTGATAAATATTTGAGCTCCAGATTGGATTTTGGGATAGTTCATTCAGGCCTTGCCACTGCAGAACAAATCACAACCAAGACAACCCCAAAGAGAAGCACTTATGAAGTCCAGAATCATGAGTGGTTCCACCTGAGGTGATCCGAGTTGGAAGCTCACAGCCATTTTCTCTGCTGTTCATTCAGTTGATATTGTCAAACAAAACTGCCCCAACAAGTAGCACTTACTGAAAAAAACACCAAGTCAATGCTAAAGTTAGGGTAATTGTACAGACTTACAAGAAAGTCTCTCTTTCTTGTTCTATCAATATGTTATCCAAGAAGATTGCCCTCTGAAATTACACAAATATGACCTCAAAAAATCACCAACACTACCCCAACAAATAGCACTTACTGCATTTTAAATTCAAGTCTGTGCTTGTGTAAGGGTGATGTTGGTGATAAATATTTGAGCTCCAGATTGGATTTTGGGATAGTTCATTCAGGCCTTGCCACTGCAGAACAAATCACAACCAAGACAACCCCAAAGAGAAGCACTTATGAAGTCCAGAATCATGAGTGGTTCCACCTGAGGTGATCCGAGTTGGAAGCTCACAGCCATTTTCTCTGCTGTTCATTCAGTTGATATTGTCAAACAAAACTGCCCCAACAAGTAGCACTTACTGAAAAAAACACCAAGTCAATGCTAAAGTTAGGGTAATTGTACAGACTTACAAGAAAGTCTCTCTTTCTTGTTCTATCAATATGTTATCCAAGAAGATTGCCCTCTGAAATTACACAAATATGACCTCAAAAAATCACCAACACTACCCCAACAAATAGCACTTACTGCATTTTAAATTCAAGTCTGTGCTTGTGTAAGGGTGATGCTGGTGATACATATTTGAATTCCACATTGGATTTTAGGATAGTTCATTTAGACCGTTTGACTGCAGATCCCATCACAACCAAGACAACCCCAAAGAGAAGCACTTATGAAGTCCAGAATCATGAGTGGCTCCATCTGAAGTGATCCGAGTTGGAAGCTCACAGCCATTTTCTTTGCCATTCATTCAGTTGATATTGTCAAACAAAACTGCCCCCAACATTATACTGAAACAAGGCAGCACTGAAATGGGTGACATCAAAAATAACTCTACCCATGACTTATCTTTGGGTCCAGGTGATCTTTTTGTAGCATCTTCTGTGGTGTGTCCAGCTACAGTGGATTTGCTTCCACAACCACGCCAATCTTATATTGGAGTGTAGCCACTCCCAACATGCTCCACCTTCTTTTTCATGAAGTTTCAATGGCCTTGATAAAGGTTGGTAAAAGAAAGGACCACACCTCCACTAAGTGACAACCATCATCTTCAATTCATGCAGGTCTCTTAGTACTTGATGAGACCCCAATTGCTCATTTGACTGCCTTTCATTCACATATGGTACAGTTTAATTGCAAATGTATCACTCTCTTGAAACAACACAAACACAGTTGTTCTTTTAAAACTAAACATTTCGAAGCAGACCATATGATTGTATGCCTTTTGAATGTAGCCACCGTAGAGAAATAGATCAAATATGGACTTGTTAAAATCAGCAACACGACCCCAACAAATAGCACTTACTGCATTTTAAATTCACGTCAGTGCTCGTGTAAGGGTCATGTTGGTGATAAATATTTGAGCTCCAGATTGGATTTTGGGATAGTTCATTCAGGCCTTGCCACTGCAGAACAAATCACAACCAAGACAACCCCAAAGAGAAGCACTTATGAAGTCCAGAATCATGAGTGGTTCCATCTGAGGTGATCCGAGTTGGAAGCTCACAGCCATTTTCTCTGCTGTTCATTCAGTTGATATTGTCAAACAAAACTGCCCCAACAAGTAGCACTTACTGAAAAAAACACCAAGTCAATGCTAAAGTTAGGGTAATTGTACAGACTTACAAGAAAGTCTCTCTTTCTTGTTCTATCAATATGTTATCCAAGAAGATTGCCCTCTGAAATTACACAAATATGACCTCAAAAAATCACCAACACTACCCCAACAAATAGCACTTACTGCATTTTAAATTCAAGTCTGTGCTTGTGTAAGGGTGATGCTGGTGATACATATTTGAATTCCACATTGGATTTTAGGATAGTTCATTTAGACCGTTTGACTGCAGATCCCATCACAACCAAGACAACCCCAAAGAGAAGCACTTATAAAGTCCAGAATCATGAGTGGCTCCATCTGAAGTGATCCGAGTTGGAAGCTCACAGCCATTTTCTTTGCCATTCATTCAGTTGATATTGTCAAACAAAACTGCCCCCAACATTATACTGAAACAAGGCAGCACTGAAATGGGTGACATCAAAAATAACTCTACCCATGACTTATCTTTGGGTCCAGGTGATCTTTTTGTAGCATCTTCTGTGGTGTGTCCAGCTACAGTGGATTTGCTTCCACAACCACGCCAATCTTATATTGGAGTGTAGCCACTCCCAACATGCTCCACCCTCTTTTTCATGAAGTTTCAATCGCCTTGATAAAGGTTGGTAAAAGAAAGGACCACACCTCCACTAAGTGACAACCATCATCTTCAATTCATGCAGGTCTCTTAGTACTTGATGAGACCCCAATTGCTCATTTGACTGCCTTTCATTCACATATGGTACAGTTTAATTGTAAATGTATCACTATCTTGAAACAACACAAACACAGTGGTTCTTTTAAAACTAAACATTTCGAAGCAGACCATATGATTGTATGCCTTTTGAATGTAGCCACCGTAGAGAAATAGATCAAATATGGACTTGTTAAAATCAGCAACACGACCCCAACAAATAGCACTTACTGCATTTAAAATTCACGTCAGTGCTTGTGTAAGGGTGATGTTGGTGATAAATATTTGAGCTCCAGATTGGATTTTGGGATAGTTCATTCAGACCTTTCCACTGCAGAACCCATCACAACCAAGACAACCCCAAAGAGAAGCACTTATGAAGTCCAGAATCATGAGTGGTATGATTGTATGCCTTGTGAATGCAGCCATTATACAGTATAAATGTACCTTGGTATTGTGCATTCAATACTAAGATATTCAAATCATACACAGGTTCATATATTCATGTTTTTATTTTAAACATGTGCAAGGTACAGTGAGTAGGGTGGCCATGCCACTGCCATTCATAAACATAACTGTAATTCATAAACATAACATAACACAATAAACTGATAGCTGCCAAGATCAACAATGTCTGTAAATTGCATTTAATCATGCATAAAAGCTATTCAAATTGTCATTTTTAAAACATAAATGTGGAAAGCTAGCTATGCCTCAAACCTGAAATATGAGTATTTCTGAATAATCTTTTATGTTAACTGTCAAAGGAACATTAGTATTCCTATGTTTAGGCTAAACACATAGTGACAGGTTATAAGGTTATGACTCAATATTTTTTATTTCACCTAGGGGATTCCCAAAGAGCTATGGATATCACAAGGAGTCTTGCTGAAATGATCGTTAACGATTTAAAACCTGTGTCTGTGCTTGAAGATGAGGGTTTTAGGAATTTTGTAAAGACACTCGATAATCACTACAAGATTCCAAGTAGGAACAATTTAGTGGGAGAGAAAATACCAGCACTGTATGAAGAGTGTCGCTCAAAAGTGAAAAAAGGTCTGGATGCTGCAAACAGTGTTGTCCTCACAACTGATAGGTGGACATCAAGAGCCACAGAGGCTTATTTAACTGTCTCATGCCATGTCATTGATGATAACTGGCAAATGCAAGCATATGTCTTAGAAACCAGTAGCTTTTCAGGAAAACACAACATTTGCTCAGAACTAAAAAGAATCACTGATGAATGGGGCATAACTGCCCACCTTTATGCTGTAATCACAGATAATGGTGCCAATATGGTTTCTGCTGTACATAAAGCAGGTTGGGCACATTATCCATGTTTTGCGCACACCTTGAACTAAGTGGTAAAATACTCCATTAAGGCTCTCCCTGATCTTGACATCCAGCAGAAATGTCGTGCTATTGTAGCTTTCTTTCACCACAGCACAAGAGCAGCAGAGAGGCTCAAAGAAACTCAGAAACAACTGAAGTTACCAGAACACAAACTGATACAGTCAGTTGAAACACGGTGGAACCCTGTCTTCTACATGTTTGAGAGACTACTTGAGCAAAAGGAAGCTGTTACTAGAGTACTTTGTCTTTGTAGAAAGAGCTCACTGTGCTTGAGTGTGGAAGATTGGTCCATGGTTAGTCTCTCCATTGATGCCCTCTATCTCTTTTGTGACATTCGAAGAAGTCACAAAAGAGATATCAACAGAGAAACGTGCCTCAGTTTCAAAAGTGATACCCTTGGTTACATTACTTCGGAGATCAACTGCAACTCATGAGCCAAGGTATCAAGCTAGCTGCTGAGCTGTCATCACAATGCCAGCACCGTTTCAGAGCCAATTCCTGGACACAAGATTTAAAAACCCTGGGTTCTGTGACATGGCAAATGTTGAAGCTGTGAAAAAATGACTGATCACTGAAATGCAGGCAGTGAACCAGACCTCAGCTCCTGAACCAAGCACAAGTTATGCCACCAGCTCTGTCTCAGTAGCTGCTCCTGCTGCTCCTGCAACTACCTCAAGCTCACCTGCAGCAAAAGGTGGGATATGGGCTGAATTCGACTCCCAAGTCCTTGCATCGCAGGAACATCTGACATCTGGAATTGATGCACTTATTGAAATGCGCCAGTACACAGAAGAGAAGCAAATACCACAGGATGGAGACCCACTTCTTTGGTGGAAAACAAATCAGGCAACATTCCTCTCTCTGAGCAAGCTTGCAAAAAACACCTGACCGTAATTGCGACTTCTGTACCAGCAGAAAGGATTTTTTTCCAAGGCAGGTCAGTTAGTAAGTGAGAAGAGAAGTTCACTAAAAGGGAAACATGTGAACATGTTATTGTTTCTAAACAAAAACCTGTCGTTCTCAACAAGGGGACAAGAGTATTTTCTTTTGTTTATTTATTTGCACAACTTACTTAGTACATTTCAACTTGAAAAAAAAAAAATCTTGAGTTTGTTATTTGCAAATGCAGATTACCACCCCAAAAGGGAAATTTAAGTTTTCTATAAACATTTCTGAGTTACTTAATAAAAGTATTTTAATTTTTCTGACAGTTATTGCAACACCTGAGAAAGGATTTTATCCGAGGTAGGTCAGTTAGTAAGTGAGAGAAGAAGCTCAATAAAACAGAAAAATGTAAACAATATTTCTGAGTTACTTAATAAAAGTATTTTTATTTGCCTGAAAACTTTGTCCTGTGTTTTATTATTATTATTATTATTATTATTATTATTATCAATAATAAAAATAATAATAATAAAGGAAAACTTCAATAAACATGAAAATTCAAGTTTTCAGTCAAATTTGCATATTGATGACGCATTCACCTAATACATTTTGATACATTGCTCTCCCCTACACAAAAGTAGATGGTGGTAGTAAAAAGTATCGGTATTGTTATCGGTATCACCAATACTGGCCCTGTATTTACTTGGTATTGGATCGATACCAAATGTTGCAGTATCGCACAGCCCTATAGGTGTCCTGTTAAAGATGTTATGTGAGAAATATTACAATATCACCAGATTTAGTTAAAAAGAAAATGAAAAGAGCTAAGGGCAGCATTGTAGGTGACTAATAGTGTCTTAGGCCACCTTCTCTGTTGTTGATGTTTTCTAGGTTAAAGAAAGAAGATGATTTCACTCTCAAACCATATGTCAAAGAGTGTCTTTTGTTCTTCAGATGCAAATGAGCAGCTGAGTCACACGCTAAGTCAGGATGGCCGAGAGTTCCAAGGTGCTGCGTTCAGGTTGCAGTCTCCCATAGAGCTGTGGATTGGAATCCCACTTCTGACAGGATAAGTTTTGGGGCAGCCAGGTCAAAGGGAATTTGGTTAGTAACAGAACAGTTTGTGGTTCAAATCCCTGGACACGTGTCTTGACACTGGACACTGGCATACCCCATCACAAACAACTCGCCCCCATTCACACCCATTGCTCCCGTGGTGTACGCAGGTGGTGTCCACTGCTCCTTGGATTCCCTGCATTCGGTGTGTGTGCGCAAATTAAACTACTTTCTAAACTTGTGAGATACACGCTCCGTCACATTCAGTATATTTGGCAAAGACTGTTCTGGTTTCATGTTTGAAACACTGCTGTGTGAAAGACTTTTCTGCGATTTGAACCCAGGACCTTTCACGGCCATTGCATTCATTGTCTTTTTATCTTAAGTATCTAGCTGTTGTCAACTGGTGTTGCTTGAGGTAAGTTGAAGACATTTCAACTCTCATCCAAGAGACACACTCTGCTAATGTGTGTTGGAGTTCACCTTTGTTTGTCAGTGGTTGAGTGTTGACCCCTAATGGAAAAGAGCTAAGGGCAGTATTGTAGGTGACTAATAGTTGATGTCTTAGGCCACCTGCTCTGTTGTGTGATGGTTTTCTAGGTTAAAAAAAGAAGATGACTTCACTCCTCTTTCGAACCATATGTCCCCCTTGGCCAGAATGTGGACGTTCTCTTCATCAGAAGTGTGTCTTTTGTTCTTCAGATGCAAATGGGCAGCTGGGTCTGGACAAGTCACAAGTACACACCAAGTCAGGATGGCCAAGCGGTCCAAGGAGCTGCGTTCAGGTTGCAGTCTCTTGTGGAGGCGTAGGCTCGAATCCCACTTCTGACAAGATATGTTTTGGGGCAGCCAGGTCGAAGTTGGTGGTTCAAACCCCTGGACACGTGTCTTGACACTGAACACTTGCATACCCCATCACAAACAACTCGCCCCCATTCACACCCATTGCTCCCTTGGTGTACGCAGGTGGTGTCCACTGCTCCTTGGATTCCCTGCATTCGGTGTGTGTGCGCAAATTAAACTACTCTCTAAACTTGTGAGATACCAGCTCCGTCACATTCAGTACATACTGGTTTCATGGTTGAAACACTGCTGTGTGAAAGACTTTTCTGCGATTTGAACCCAGGACCTTTCACGGCCATTGCAAGAATAGTACCGCAAATCACAAATCGTTACAGTTGGACCACACCTGTACAGGGCTTGTCCGGAATTTGAACCCAGGACCTCTCACACCCAAAGCAAGAATCATACCCCTAGACCAACGAGCCTCTAGAAATACAAAATATTCTATGCAGGTGTCCTGTTACAGATTTGTGAGACATACTCGTCAAGAATGGGTCACAGAGCTTTTGAGTCTACATCTGCAAACCTGCAATTCCACCTCAGTCACAAAGGACTTACATTGATGAGGATGTATGGTTGCAATAGTTCAGTGAATGTTTTGTGTGGGATTTTGAATGTGGGACCTCTTTTACATTACATTACATGTCATTTAGCAGACGCTTTTATCCAAAGTGACTTACAATAAGTGCATCTAAACATTTGGGTACAAACAAGAGCTAGAAGTAAGTAAGAGCTTCAGGTAAGCCAAACTTTAAAGTACTATTCATAAGTGCGATGTATAAGTAAGTTGGTTTTTTTGGGGTTTTTTTGTCGTCGTCATCTTAGTCGAGGTAGAGTCGGTAGAAATGTGTTTTTAGTCAGCGGCGGAAGATGTGGAGGCTTTCCGCTGTCCAGATGTCGATGGGGAGTTTGTTCCACCATTTAGGAGCTAGGACAGTGAACAGTGAGGGGGCAGCGAGCCGGTTTGCCGATGCAGAGCGGAGTGGGCGGGCTGGGGTGTAGGTTTTGATCATGTCCTGGATGTAGGCTGGACTGGATCCGTTTGTAGCATGGAATGCAAGCACTGGAGTCTTGAAGCGGATGCGAGCAGCTACAGGAAGCCAGTGAAGGGAGTGGAGGAGCGGTGTAGTGTGGGAGAATTTTGGTAAGTTGAAGACCAGTCGAGCTGCTGCATTCTGGATGAGTTGCAGAGGTTGTATGGCACACGCAGGTAGACCAGCCAGGAGGGAGTTGCAGTAGTCCAAGCGTGAGATGACAAGAGCCTGGACCAGAACCTGTGCCGCCTTAGAAGAGTTAGAAGAGGCCGTATCCTTCTGATGTTGTGCAACATGTATCTGCAAGATCGAGCTGTTGCAGCAATGTTGGCAGTGAGGGAGAGATGGTCATCAAGTGTCACACCCAGGTTCCTTGCGGTATGAGAAGGAGCTACCACAGAGTTGTCGAGGGTGATGGTTAGATCTGTGGTGGGAGAGCCCTTTCCTGGGAGAAAAAGAAACTCAGTCTTGTTGAGCTTGAGCTTCAGGTGATGGTCAGACATCCACTGAGAGATGTCGGTCAGACAAGCGGAGATCCGTTCTGCTACATGTGTGTCGGAGCTGGGAAAAGAGAGAATGAGTTGGGTGTCATCGGCGTAGCTGTGATAGGAAAAACCATGAGAGTGAATAACAGAACCAAGAGAGTTGGTGTACAGAGAGAAGAGGAGAGGGCCCAAGATAGAACCCTGAGGGCCCCCAGTAGCTAGAGGACAGGGTTCCAACACAGATCCTCTCCAGGTTACTCTGTATGTTCGGTTTTGAAGATAGGACGAGAGTAGGGTAAGTGCAGAGCCTGAGACACCTAGTTCTTGAAGGGAGGAAGTAAGGATCTGGTGGTTGCAGAAAGGTTCAAGAGGATGAGCACAGAGGAGAGAGAGGCAGCCCTGGCAGTGTGGAGTTGCTCAGTGACAGCAAGAAGTGCAGTTTCGGTCGAGTGACCTGCTTTAAAACCAGACTAAAGAGGATCAAGAAGGTTGTTCCATTGGAAGATAGAGAAAAGTTTTTTGGGGTTAGAGAAGGAGGATTGAATTTTAGTCTGATAGAAAGATTGTTTGGCTGCAGATATAGAGGCAGTGAAGGTGGAGAGAAGAGAGTGATAGGAAAGCAGGTCGTCAGGGTGTTATGATTTCCTCCATTTCCTTTCTGCTGCCCGTATCGTGGCTCTCTCAGCACGCACTGAGTCAGACAACCACGGGGCTGGGGAGGACTTACGAACCCGCCGTGAAGTAAGAGGACAGAGAGAGTCAAGAGAGGAGGACAGCGTAGAGAGGAAGGTGTCTGTGGCAGAGTTGGGATGCATGAGGGAGAAGGAGTCAGCTGAAGGAAGTGCTGATAGAACAGTTGAGGACAGAGAGGAGGGAGAGAGAGAGCGATTGTTACGACGGACAAGTGCAATATCTGATGAGATGAGATCATCAGATTGGGAGAGTGAGAGAGTAGGATATGAAAAAATTATCAGAGACATGAAGTGGAGTTACCTTGAGGTCAGAGGTGGAGCAGTTTCTGGTGAAGATGAGGTCAAGGTGGTTGCCAGCTTTGTGAGTTGGTGGAGAAGGAGCAAGTGAGAGAGAAAGAGAGGATAGTAGAAGAAGTAGATCGGATTACTTCTCAGACTGGATGTTGAAGTCACCAAGAAGAACAAGTGGTGGGCCATTTTCTGGGATGTTTGAAAGGAGGACATCTAGTTCCTCCAAGAAGTGTCCCAATGGGCCTGGTGGACGGTAGATGACAACAATGATTAGTTTTACTGGGTGAGTTACAGTTACGGCATGAAATTCAAACGACTGTGAAGAGAAGTGTGGCAGTGGGTAAAGAGTGAAAGTCCAGTTGGGGTTGATGAGCAGACCTGTCCCGCCACCTCTTCCAGTGGATCTGGGTGTGTGGGAGAAGGAGTGGGCGGAGGAGAGAACCGCAGGGGTGGCTGTGTTGGAGGGTGTTATCCAAGTCTCAGTCTCTTTCAGCCAAAGTGAGAATTATACCTCAACACCAACAAAATTTGCACATTTTTCCAGGGAAGCATGTCTGCTAAGACCTAAGAAATAGACCACATGTTTTTGGTTTTTTTCCTTTATAAAGTTGAGTCAAGTTGGTCTCTCCTTCTTCCAACTCTTTATTGCTCTGCCATTTTTAACTTCACATTCGGTGTAGCTCTTTCATTCAAGATCCCTATTGATCATGGTTCACAGGTTCATAGAGTTTGCCACAATACCACCACAGTCACAAAAACTTGCATTAGTAAGGACAGAATTTATAGTTGAAATAGTGCAGTGAAGGGCTTGTCTGGGATTTTAGACTGCGCGAGTCATTCAGTACATTTGGCAAGGACAAACTTCATAGTTGAAACACTGCTGTGTGAAAGGCTTGTCTGAGATTTGAACACAGGACCTTTCACTGCCATTGCAAATCCAAGGAAACAGATATTCCAGGTGAGCGTGTTGTTTCATGCAAGAACTGCGCTGTACAGGGCTCGTCCGGGATTTGAACCCGGGACCTTTCAATGCAGGTCATTCACACTCTGACCCACTTTCAGGTAGTTAGTTTCACCTGAGTCAAGTTGGGAATGACGGTCGTTGGGGTCACCTGAGAGACACCTCACAGAATAAGTGTAAAATCTATCCAGTTTCTGACCAGCGTGATATGATGTTTTGTGAAACAGCCCAGAACACAATCCAGATGATGTTGGGGGCCAAGATGTTTACCTGTAATGCATTGTTCTATTGTTCTTCATGGGTAAGGCCTATATGCAGTTCAGAAGCCTGATTTGAGTTTTTTAAACAAAGTCTCAATCCACCATGTGGAACACTCCTGGTGCCCAATGTGACCAGTGATGACATGTATAGCCACATGTCGTCATTTAATCGCTGGCTGTCGAGGTGGTGTCCAGAAAACAACATTGGGTTTTTAGATAACTGGCAAACCTTCTGGGGGAAACCTGGTCTCGTGACTTTGGATGAAGCAACTCTCTTATCTAGCAGCTTAGGACATTTTATTAGAAACCCATGACAATCCAGAGTTGAGACCAGGACACAGAGTTGCAGTCTTTCATGCTTCTCTGTGCTTCTTTTCGAGCAGTCACCAATTAAAAACCCCATAGAGACTGTGTCTATCCCTCGACCTACTAAAGTAAAAACTAAAGTAAATACAGTAAATAAATCAATAACAAACAGAAGAGGAGTTAGACATTCTAATTTAATAAAGATTATTACCAACAATAAAATAGAGTCAAATAATACCACTTTTAAATGTGGACTATTAAATATAAGGTCACTCTCCTCAAAATCTGTTTTAATAAATGATCAAATTTCTGACAATTGTATTGATTTATTATGTGTAACTGAAACTTGGTTACATGAAGACGATTACGTTAGTCTAAATGAGTCAACACCCACTCATGCTAATACCCATATTCCTAGAAGCTCAGGCCGAGGAGGAGGTGTAACAGCCATTTTTAATTCTAGATTATTAATCAATCCCAAACCCAAACCAGGATATTCATCGTTTGAAAGCCTTATTCTTAATATATCTCATCCTAGTTGGAAATCACAGAAACCAATTATGATAGTCACAGTTTATCGTCTACCTGCACCTTATTCAGAGTTCCTATCAGAGTTCTCTGAGTTCTTATCTGAGTTAGTGCTTAAGACAGATAAAATCATAATTGTAGGAGATTTCAACATCCATGTAGATGTTGACCGTGATAGTCTTAGCTGCGCACTTAACTCGCTGTTGGAATCAATTGGTTTTATTCAACACGTTAATAAACCAACTCATTGCCTTAGTCACACCTCCATCTTGTTTTAACTTATGGTATTGATATTGATAACTTAAACATAGTTCCTCAAAACCCTCTCCTTACTGATCATTATTTACTCACATTTAATTGTACAATAATGAACTACAATAACATAAATAAGAAATACTGTCTGATAATAATATGAATACATTCAAAGAGACAGTGCAACCTTTATTTAACTCGGTGCCATATGTCAGTACATCTGAAAGTACCTTTTGTGATTTTACTCCCGCCCTCATAGATAACCTTGTTGATAGTACAGCAGCCTCACTGCGTACTACATTAGATTGTGTTGCCCCTCTGAAAAAGAAAGTGGTGAATCAGATGAGACGAGCACCATGGTTTAACTCCAATACTCGTGCTCTTAAACAGACGTTACGTAGATTAGAAAGAAAATGGTGTTCCAATAACCTAGAGGAATTTTATATAGCCTGGAAAGATGGTTTTGTAGCTTACAAAAAAGCCCTACACAAAGCTAGAGCTGCCTATTATTCTTCTCTAATTGAAGAAAATAAGAACAATCATAGGTTTGTTTTCAGCACTGTAGCCAGGCTGACACAGAGCCACAGCTCCACTGAACCATCTATTCCTTTAACACTGAGCAGTGATGACTTTATGAACTTTTTTGTGAATAAAATAACATCAATTAGAGAAAACATTGATCATCTCCTCCCTCATATTGGGACTGACTCATCTTTTAGCACAAGAGATTTAGAAGCACCAGGTGCACAGTTAGACAGTTTCTCCCCTATAGATCTCCCTGAGTTAACATCATTAGTTTCATCATCTAAACCATCAACCTGTCAGTTAGATCCTATCCCCACCAAACTGTTTAAAGATGTGTTTCCTTTAATTAACAGCTCTATATTGACTCAAATTAATCTATCCTTATTAACTGGATATGTGCCTCAAACGTTTAAAATAGCAGTTATTAAACCCCTTCTCAAAAAAGCGACCCTTGACCCAGATATTTCAGCTAATTACCGACCTATATCTAATCTTCCCTTTGTTTCTAAAATCTTAGAAAAGGCAGTTGCTAATCAATTATGTGAATATTTGCGCATTAATGGCTTGTTTGAAGATTTTCAGTCAGGTTTTAGATTAAACCATAGCACAGAAACAGCACTAGTTAAAGTTAGTAGTGATCTTCTCTTGGCTTCAGATAATGGTCTAGTTTCTTTACTTGTCCTGTTAGATCTTAGTGCTGCATTTGACACCATTGATCATAATATTCTACTGCAGAGATTGGAGCAGACTCTTGGTATCACAGGTGCTGCCCTCTGCTGTTTTAAATCATACTTATCTGATAGATTCCAGTTTGTTCATGTTAATGATAAAGCCTCACTACAAACAACAGTTAATTGTGGGGTTCAACAAGGCTCAGTGCTTGGGCCTATACTTTTTACCTTATATATGCTTCCTCTAGGGAACATTGTTAGGAAGCACAACATACACTTTTATTGTTATGCAGATGACACACAGCTATATTTATCAATGAGGCCGGATGAAATAAATCAGGTTGTTCAACTCAGGAATGTCTCAAAGACATTAAGTTCTGGATGACCTGTAACTTTCTACTTTTAAACTCAGAAAAAACTGAGGTCATTATACTCGGCCCTAAACACCTCAGAGAAAAACTTTCTGATCACATTGTCACTTTAGATGACATCACCTTGGCTTCCAGTTCCACTGTGAGGAACCTTGGAGTTACTTTTGACCAGGAAATGTCATTTGATTCACACATAAAACTCATTTCCAGAACAGCCTTCTTCCACCTGCGGAACATTAAGGGAAATTAGAAACATTTTGTCCTTACAGGATGCTGAAAAACTAGTTCATGCTTTTGTTACATCTAGATTAGATTACTGTAACTCCTTATTATCAGGATGTTCCAACAAGTCTGTTAGAACCCTTCAGTTAATTCAAAATGCTGCAGCAGGAGGAACTAGAAAGAGAGACCATGGCCGTTTCTCAATATCCATACTTGTGCGTACTTGTGTGTACTTGTGCGTACTCTCGTACTTGTGAAAACGTCATCAGCCTCAGTCCAAGTGCTGTTCCAATTCTCAAGTAAGCGAACAGCGAGGACGGTTCTCAAACCCGGAAGTGTTCTCGCTCCGCCCATTTTTACCAAGTATGCATCGGCGGTGACTTAAGCGTACTTGGGATGGCCATGTATCCCAGAATACATTTCGGCGGAGCATAGCAGCAGAATAATAATAATAGAAATATAAATCTGAAATAAATATTTTTCTGTGTCCCGGAAAAAAAAAGTTTTAACATCATTTGAGGCGAGAAATTAGTCATTTAGAATTTAAACATGTGGTTTGTGTATGAAGATATGACGTATTTACAGTGGTGGGCTGTCAGGGCCAGCAGGGCCTTCTCTGCTGGCCCTGACAAAATCAAAAAAGATTTTTTTATTATTATTTTTTTTTTTAATAATCAAATTAATGTGTGTCTGAACATGTCTGAATTCAATTTCTTTTTCAGTATATTACGAGTATATTTCCAGAAATAATGTGGTTATTTTTTGTAAAGCTGAGCTGGATTTTCCATATGTCATTAAACGCATCATAGCTCCGTGGACCTGCTCTCATGGTACTGCTGGCCTTTCGGTGAAGCTGCCATTTCCTATTTGGTTATAACTTTGACTGACGTGTGTCGTCAGCCAATCAAAATCTGATATCATAGTGACAAAACGCCCCAGGCCCAGCGATGTTTCTGGCGCAAGCCCCTGCTGTTGTCATCAGCGACGTTTGAACCTTTGGCGGGTTTTGAAGTAAGTTATGGCCACTGCAGTAATGCCACCGATCGATACATATTTCTGATCTTCTTCGTGTGCCCTTTTCAAGGCGATCTTTTGGAGAAAAGAAGGAAATTATTTCTAGAGGAAGACCTACACCGAAGATGGATGGGTTGACTAAGGCCGGCAAAGGTTTTGTGCGGCACTTTATTGAGGGGAACTATGGCCGCTATGAGTGGCTAACAGCTAGCACCGAGCAGAACAAGCTCTTTTGCTGGCCGTGTTTGCTGTTTAATACAAGTGTGGGAGCATGGAACACCAAGGGTTATAACAGTCTTTATAGCTTCACCAAGGCAGCTATAAAACATCAGGCATCCGAGCGTCACCTTATAGCAGAGGTACATTTGAAGACCTTTGGTGAGTCCAGGGTGGATTTGCCGCTGGATGAGCAGCGGAGACGAGAGATGAGCCAGCACAATGAGAGAGTGAAAAAGAACAGGGACATTCTGAAGCACCTCATTGATTGTGTCATATTTTTGGGACAACAAGAATTGTCTTTCAGGGGCCACGACGAGGGGAAAGAGTCTCCGAATCGGGGTAATTACTTGGAATAACTGTCTCTGCTATCAGAATACGATGCTGACTTGCGATGCTGACTTGCCACGGCCACCGTTTTTATGGGAACATCGGGGAAAATTCTAAATGATCTCATAAATGCTGTTGCTGAGGTGCTAAATTATGCCATCAAAAAAGAGATCAACAACGCTAAGTTTGTAGCAGTTATGGTGGATGAAACCATGGATTTCAGCAACACTGCACAGCTGTCATTTGTGCTCCGGTATGCTACTGACATCGGAGTGAAAGAGAGATTTCTGAAGTTTAAGGATGTCACAGAAAGAAAACGAGCGCATGATTTAGCAGCTTCAGTACTTGAAGTGCTGGGCAGCTATGACTGCAAAACAAAGTTTTGCAGTGCAATGGCATCGGGACTTAATGGCGTACAGGCACGCGTTAAGGAAGAAATCCCTCAGGCTCTTTTTGTGCACTGTTATGCACATACGTTAATTCTTGTGATGTCTGAGCCACAGAAGCCTCAGCAACAGGCTGCTCCTCCCAAAGTACAGGACCAACAGGCTGGGGGACTTGTTTGTCCCCCGGGCCATCAAACTGTACAACTCCTCACTGGGGGGGAGGAGGGCAAACAAAAAAAACAGTACAACCACAACAATAACATAATAACATGTGCAATAAAACCATAGACATGTGCAATAAAAACCCTGGGCATTACGGGGTAACTGTAGGTGTGTGTGTACCTATGTGTGTATATATATATATATGTGTGTATGTGTATATGTATGTATGTATGTGTATATATGTGTATGTATGTGTGTATGTATATGTATGTATGTGTGCGTATGTATACATGTATATGTGTATGTATGTGTATATATATATATATATATATATATATATATATATATATACAGGTGTTGTGTGTATGTAGGTATACATACATATATATAGCATGGGTCACCTTCATTTTTATTTTTATATTTTTATTCTTATCTTATTTTATTCTATTCTCTATTTTTAACAGTGCTGTGTGTGGATGCTGGAGCTGTTAATTTCCCCGAGGGAACCTCCCAAAGGGATTAATAAAGTCGTCTGTCTGTCTGTCTGTCTGTCTGTCTGTCTGTCTCAGGGAGCATCAAAAATTAAACAAATCTGGGAGGATTGTCTGCATTTTTTACACGTTCTCCCAAGCGCACAAAACTGCTGGATGAGTTCTGTGAGAGGCGGCTGCCGCGGGTCTCTCAGGTGAGATGGAACTTTAACTCCAGGTTGGTGGGCACAGTCCACAACAAACGAGCTGAGCTGGTCGAGCTTTTCCAGCAAATCGTCGATCACGCTGAGGACTTTGACCGTGAAACAGTGCATTGTGCATCAGGACACTTGTCACAATTGAAAAGCTTTGGTGTGGGAGAGTGAGTGGTTTACAGACTTGAAATAGATGTGTTATAGAGTGTTCATCCATTTTTTTTTGTACGGTGGCCCTGAAGATGTGGAAGCGTTTCCTAAAACAGAAAAAGTAAATGTAGTGTTTTCTAAGATGTAGCAGTGTTTTCTGAAATATTGTAGCATTCTCTAAAACGTGCAAGTGTTTTGGTTGTTGTTGTTTTTTTTATGTAGCATTTTCTAAAACAGGTGTTTTCTGTAAGCGTTTTCTAAAACATAGAAGCATTTTCAAAAATACTGCAGCATTCTCTTGGAAGCATTTTCTGAAATATAAAAGTGTTTTCTGAGATGTTGTAGTGTTTTCTAAATCAGTGAACACACACACACACACACACACACGAAAAGAGAGGAGAGGATTTTAATGCTGTTAATTGTCATAATGAACAGTTTGTTTGTGTAACTGAAAACAGCTGGAAATAAGTGCAACGTTGGACACTGACGTCACGTTTGGTGACTTTACACGAGCGAGTCGACCAAACCTGATGCAACAAATACATGAAATAAATTATACAGCTGCAAAAAAAAAAAAGCAATCAATCAGTTATTGATTGATTGGTAAATGAACAGGCAACTATTTTAATAATCTTTTAATCATTTTGAGTCTTAGTTTTCCAAATCTCAGCTTCTGAAATGTAAATATGTTCTGGTTTCAAACTGAATATCTTTGGTTTTTAGATGAGAAACACAAACATTTAACATTTCTGACCATTGTCGTGCAATTATTAAACCAAATCATCTATAAAATTTAAAGATACAGTTGACAAATTAATTGATTAAGAAAATAATAATTAGTTGCAGCACGAGAATTAACCACAGAAACGACTGAATGAATGAATAAAATACACAAATGTTAGATCTATAAATTAAAGTGACTGAATTTTGAGTATTTTATAAATTCTTATTTATTCTATTTTTCCCTTTTTTTTAAAAAAAACTTTCTTCTGTGACGTTTTCTCACAGAAATGCATTTTTGTTTTACATAAAAAGACATAAAATAACTATTATTTACAATAATATTCACACTAATAACAGTGAAGCACAGCTGTGTGTGAGCAGGAGCTCAGCTCACGTCTCTGTCTCTCAGTCTCTGAACGAGCAGCTCAGTCCATGTTCTTCATCTTCATCTTCATCAGTGAACTTTCTCGTCTCTGCTGCGTCTGACGTGGCTTCGTCTGGGACCAACGCCGCCATCATCGCTACCACTGCCACCGTCGCCGCCACAGGAAACAGGAAGCGGATGAAGGCGACGCAGGAAGTGGAAAAAAAGCGCCCACGACGTTTATGTGGAGCTGCAGGAACGAACCGGAGCGAACGAGACCACAGAAGAATACTGGATCAGAGGGACGGCCAGGTTCAGGTACTCCTGAAGACACGGAGACATGACACGGATCAGGAGTCTGATCTGGAGCTGGAGCTCAGAGACACAAACTAACAACAGGACCTTTAACTGAAGGTAGTGAAATTTATGGACTCTTTAAATCTAGGAACTTTTATAACAATGTTATAAAATAAAGCTCTCTGTCAATAAAGTACCTTTAAAACAACATTTGTAATGTTGGCACTTTAGATGTAGGTGTTTTACGTTCGTTTAGGTGCTTTTAATGTTTCATTATACTCAAATGTAGGTGTTTTTTAAACAATGAAAATAAAGCTGCTTTAAACAACTTTTTATATATTTGTATATTTTAATATATATTTTGAAATGTAGGTACTTTTTAAACAATGACAATAAAGCTTTTATAAATGAAGCTCAATGTCTTTTCATTTTTAAAAGAAAGGCACTTCATGAAGGGAGTTACTTTTGAAATGAGCTGCATTTTACATTTAAATACTTGTAAAAAATGATCTACATTTACATGTAAACAACTGGATTAAAACATAATAAAGCCTCCAAACTCAAACATGAATTCTACAAACGTGAAACACGTTCACTGATGTTCTCCGTCACTGACCTGATTCGCCATGAGAGAAAGTGTACGATCTAAGTCTTCCACCAGCTGCTGGAACATCGGCCTGCGAGAAGGGACGGCGTGCCAGCAGTCTCTCATCATCAGGTACCTGAGGAACACACACACACACACATACACACACACATGCACACACATGCACACACACGCACACACACACACACAAACACACACATGCACACACACGCACACACACACACACACACACACAGGCAAACAGATGCTCAAACACTCTCAAAGTCATTTTTCAGCTTGTTAAATGTGAATATTTTCTGGTTTCTTTGCTTCATAAAACAAAGAAATCATTCAAACTGAGTCATTTTGAGTTTGTGGACAAAAACAAGACATTTTCTGACATTTTGTGGATGAAATTAATCGGGGAAATAATTTATAGATGAAGAAAGATGTAATCACGCAAGCAGGAAACGGGACAACAGACTACCAAAATAAAACGGGAAGTAACAAAACAGCTGAGGTGCAGGTCTCAGGCTGCGTCACAAGTCCTTGGGGTTTTGTTTTTTACAGTGAAGGTGAACGTGTGAACTCACAGTTCCTGTGTGCAGGTGGCTGGTTTCTCCATGCGATGACCTTCCTTCAGCAGCTTGAACAGCTCCTCCACAGGAACTCCAGGGTAAGGAGATCCACCGAGGGTGAAGATCTCCCACAGCAGCACGCCAAACGACCACCTGAACACACAGTAAACACAACAGCTTTATCACACGTTCATCACTCATTGAGTGAATCTGATGAACTGAAGCCTCATCACTCACACGTCGCTCTGGTGAGTGTAGATCCGGTCAAACAAAGCCTCAGGTGCCATCCACTTCACCGGCAGACGACCCTGTGGAAACACGCACATGTCACCTGACGCGTTCTGTTTTCTCGTCTCTCCAGTATGTGGCGCTGCTGTGTCAGTACGTCTGCTAATCTGATCAGGCACTTAGAAGGACACCTAAGAGTCTACGTAGGATTCTAAAATGGCTGCCACTCACACTTTAAAGGCCACATAGACCGGAAGCTCCAATTAACGCTGCGTTTGCGTGTGTGTATCTGCGTCATTACCTCGTTTATGAAACCCTAACGTTTCAGAACAAACAGTTCAGCCACTGCTGAGAAAATAGTGTTGTATTGTTTTCCTGGGCTCTGCGAAGCGGATCGACACTTCCGTAGTTTGATATCGTCATCAGAAATCCTCACCACTCCTCTCACCACCGTAGCGCCTCCTTGTCCGGGCACATCCGGTTGTGTACATTCAACCGCAGAAGAAGAAGAACTACTCTCGTTGTAGCTGCTGAGATGCAGAGCATCCACCGTGCGAGAGGGGGAGATGTGTATCTGAGAGCTGGCCTATCTATTACGTCACTTCCAGGTACCTGGCCAATCACAGGACAGTAGGAAAGCTCTCGTTGGCTGGCCAATCACAACACAGTCCACGTTCTGGGGGTGTGGTTTTGGTCTGAAACAGCGCGGCTGACCAGAGCGTCAGTGAGGAGATATTTTGATCGGCTCGTTTGCAGCGATTAGGACGTTTTTAACCATGAAAACAAGTTAATATATGTAAGTAGACCTCCATAACTAACATATATGTGTGATACAAGCATTCTATGTCGCCTTTAACGGTTAATCACACTTTTGTCTCGTTTGTTTCACAATAAATCACTCATAAACGTAGTATTGTTCAATTTTTATCTGTGGACGTGTTGCTACACCGTTTGTGTTCACAAAATATGTTGTTGATTGTTGTTATCGACTGGTTTTGCTAACAGTGGCTAGCCGGAGATGTTTTTGCGTCCTTGTTTTTTTCCTAATGTTACCTTCTTTCGAGCGTTGTCTAAACTTTGCTAATGCTACCTTCTTTCTAGCGTTGTCTAAACTTTGCTAATGCTACCTTCTTTCTAGCGTTGTCTAAACTTTGCTAATGCGACCTTCTTTCTAGCGTTTTCTTCTTCTTCTTCTCCTTCTTCTTCTTTTCCTTTCGGCTGCTCCCTTCAAGGGTCGCCACAGCGAATCAACCTCCTCAATCTCCCCCTGTTCTCTGTATCCCCCTCTCTCACACCAACTAACTTCATGTCCTCTTTCACTACATCCATAAACCTTCTCTTTGGTCTTCCTCTAGACCTCCTGCCTGGCAGTTCCAACCCCAGCATCCTTCTACCAATATACTCACTATCCCTCCTCTGTACATGAACAAACCATCTCATTCTGGCCTCTCTGACCTTATCTCCAAAACATCTAACATGTGCTGTTCCTCTGATTGACTCATTCCTGATCCTATCCATCTTCATCACTCCCAAAGAGAACCTCAACATCTTCATCTCTGCTACCTCCAGCTCTGCTTCCTGTCTTTTCCTCAGTGCCACTGTCTCTAGACCATACAGCATCGCTGGTCTCACCACTGTCTTGTATATCTTTCCTTTCATTCTGGCTGATACTCTTTTATCACACATTACCCCTGACACTTTTCTCCACCCATTCCAACCAGCTTGAACACGTTTCTTAACCTCTTTTCCACAATCTCCACTGCTCTGGACTGTTGACCCTAAATACTTCAAATCCTCCACCTTCTTTATCTCCACTCCCTGTAGCCTCATGGTTCCACTTGGGTTCCTCTCATTCACACACACACATTCTGTCTTGCTGCGACTAACCTTCATTCCTCTCCTTTCTAGAGCATATCTCCACCTCTCGAGCTTTTCCTCCACCTGGTCTCTGCTCTCACCACAGATCACAATGTCATCTGCAAACATCATAGTCCATGGAGATTCCTGTCTAACCTCATCTATCAGTCTGTCCATCACCACCCCACCAAAGCAAATACTGCATCTGTAGTACTCGTTCTAGGCATGAAGCCATACTGTTGCTCACAAATGCTGACTTCTGCTCTCAGTCTAGTTTCCACTACTCTTTCCCATAACTTCATTGTATGACTCATCAACTTTATTCCTCTATAGTTAGTGCAATTCTGAACATCTCCCGTATTCTTAAAAATGGGCACCATCACAATTCCTCAGGCATCCCCTCACTCTCTAAGATCCTGTTGAATAGTCTAAGCAGAAAACTCTACTGCCTCCTCTCCTAGACACTTCCATACCTACACAGGTATATCATCAGGACTTTGTTCTGCCTTTGTCCTCTTCGTCTTCCTTGTCACCAGATTCATCCTGCAAACCACCATCCTATGCTGACTTGCTACACTCTCACCCACCACTACTTTGCAGTCACTGATCTCCTTCAGATTACATCGTCTATACAAGATGTAGTCTACCTGTGTGCTCCTACCTCCACTCTTATAAGTTACCCTATGCTCATGCCTCTTCTGGAAAAAAGTATTCACTACAGCCATTTCCATCCTTTTTGCAAATTTCTTTCTAGCGTTGTCTAAACTTTGCTAATGCTACCTTCTTTCTCGAGGTTGTCTCATCCCTATTTGAGTGTTTGTTGATTATTGATAGAACTGTGCTAGCTTATTAATTTAAGGTACAATGTTTAACTTGCCAATGCTAACAGGCTAATGCTAACACACCCTGTCGTTATTATACCATGTTCTTGTAAAAAGTCGGCTTACATTAGTCGTCTTCTTGTAATAGTCGATGTGGTGGACGTCCCGGGCCAAACCGAAGTCTGCGATCTTCATCACGTTGTCCTCTGTGACGAGGACATTCCTGGCCGCCAGGTCTCTGTGGATACACTGGACATCAGAGACAGAGGAGACAGAGTTTTAATCACAGTGTTAATGTTAGCATTGAACAGGAAACGATAGCTGAGGTAAGAATTAGTGACATAATGGTGAGACTGCAGGTTGTAAAACAAACACACATGGAACTACGGTGACCTTCACATACCAACCTGCTTTCAACGCCTGTTCTGGCTGGTTTGTCTGTTTGGTTGCAGAAGCTTTAAGTAAATATCAAAGTCTTATTACAAGTCTACGACAACCTAACTATTTTTCATTAGTAAAAAGATTATTATACACTCATACAAACACACTTGTGGGCAGTTCTGCCGATAAACCTTTGCATGTGTCGTTGAGAGACTGAAGACGCTTTCAGGACACGTAACCGTGTTGACATCTGTAATTGTCCATACTGTCATGACCCGTCAAGCTCCCTGGATTCATGCTTTCTTTGTGTTTCCTGTTTTACTTTGGTAACACTTGTCTTCAGTGTCTCCTCCTCTTTCTTTGCCTCATACATTGATACTTGACCTGTGTTTGTGGCCTGGACTAAACAATCTTAGACCATAATTCTTTTAATGCCACATAGACTGACCTTCTTTGAAGCGAGGTACGCCATTCCTCTGGCCACCTGGTAGGCGCAGGACACCAGCTCTCTGACCTCTAAGCTGCCCAGCATCGTCTGCCTGGATCCGCTCCAGTATTCCAGTCCGAGCGGCCGCCGAGCGCGGAGGTACTCCCGGAGGTTCCCCTGCGAGGCGTACTCCACCACCACGTACAGAGGACCTGAGAGGGCAGCAAGTGAAGGTCCATTCACACGTTCATTCACATCAGAACTGACACATCACTCACTCACTCACTCACTGACTCACTCACTGACTGTCTGACTGACTCACTCACCGTCCTCACTCACTGACTCACTCACTCACAGACTCACTGACTGACTGACTGACTCACAGACTCACAGACTCACTGACTGACTGACTCACTGACTCACCGTCCTGAGTGCAGGCTCCCAGCAGGTTGATGATGTTCTTGTGTTTACCGATCATCTTCATCATCTCCATCTCACTGATCAGGTCAGACAGGTCCTTCTCTGTGGCGTCAGCTGCACACGACAACGAGGACAACGTGTGTTATTACATGTAATAACGATTGTTATTACTCTGCCTCTGTTTATTTGTCACGAAAACGATGGGAGCGTTTGTGTGTCCACAGCAGCAGAGCAGGGGCGGGCGGAGACAGTGTTTCATCGGCAGCAGCAGAGCAGGGGCGGGCGGAGACAGTGTTTCATCGGCAGGAGCAGAATTCACTTTTGAAACTTTTCGTGGGATGTTTCCTTGTGTTTTCAGACAAACTCTAACCTGTTGGCAGTCTTCTCACTTTTATTAGCACAATGCTGAGGTAGCTGGGTGACACAAGATCGAAACACTTGTGTCGTGTGGAGCTGAGAGACTAAATCAGACATTTTTGAGAACTCGTTTAACAATGACTTGAATGTAGCTGACATTTTCTTTTCATTTAAAAGTGACGTTCTACAGCTTTAAATGTATGTTATAAACCCCCCCACCCTCTCTCTCTCTCTCACCTTTGAGCATCTTCACAGCCACCTTGGAGAGACGTGTGGGTTTGTTCTTGTCGACTCCCACAGCCTCGGCCAGCATCACCTGACCAAAGCAGCCTTCACCCAGAGGTTTCCCCAGCGTTAGCCTAAGACACACACACGCACATGCACGCACACACACACACACAGAACAGTCAAGTTGAGATCCACTGTAGAAATCCACTGTGATGTTTTTATCACAGCGTGGTTCGTCCGCCTGTAACCAGGCTCTGATTGGACGACACTATTGACAATGTTGCGGTTTTATCTCCAAATGTGAAGATAATTTACTAAAGAGCTGGAGTGTCTCACTAGGAGTGAGATCATTAACTCCTTCACTGATGTTATAAAAACATAGAAGCTCAACTTCTCATAGACTTTCATTCAAATTGAGTTCTTTGTCGCCCCCTGGCGGCTGCTCAGTACATGCTTAGTTCCAGGTGGTTCTCAACCTGCAAACTGGAAGACTGAAGTAGAATACTGGAACATATGGTCTATTGGTGCATTCCACAAGTCGAAATGTTCCCTCAAGTCGTATTTCTACCACGAAAAGTGGGGAAAACAACTTCACGAACCGGTGACGTCACTCCCAACTCCAACACTTCCGACTTCTGAGGTAAATAGAACGCACTAATAATTCTGCCAGGTCTGAGCTCGTCCTGAGTACATTACATTACATTACATGTCATTTAGCAGACGCTTTTATCCAAAGCGACTTACAATAAAGAGTTCACTTTTAATCACTTTTAATCCGTGGTCATGTTGTTGTTGATGCTAATGCTAACCAGAGCGAGCCTGACTTCTCATCTGTAACGTGGTGAATCATGTCCTGACTTCCTGGTTAAATCAAAGTTTGTACGATGAATGAAAAGTTTAGTTTTTCGTACCGATCTCGCAGCAGCTCCCAGACGGGATCGTAGGGAAGCTCGTACTCCGACACTCCGGCCAGGACGGTGGTCGCCGCACTGGAGAGACGAGAGTGACGCATCAAACACATCCCTGACTGCAGAGAGGACGACGAGTCCACCGACACCTGCAGACGTACGAGAGAAGAAGAAGAACGTGACTGGTCTGTATGAAGGAAACAGGAAACAGGAAACAGAGGAGGTGTTACCTGTCTCCTCAGAGGAACACTTTTGGCCAGTTTCTGCACGGACAGTTGACTGCTGAAGTCGCTCTTCTTCGGGGCGCAGCAGAGTCTGCAGGCGACCGCCGCGGCCGTGAGGACGACGACGATGAAGAACCCGAGGCAGTAGAGGAAGATCTCCAAGTACGTCTGCGAGGGCAGGGGTGAAGGATGCAGGTCTGTGACCACAGGAAACACACGTTTAACCAAAGACATTAAACTTTATTCTGAAAGTCTGGACAAAAAAAAACACGAGCGATACGTTAAATATCCTTCAATTAGGGCTGGGCGATATCTCGATATTTGAATATATATCGATATATTTCTAAACGAGATATAACACGGGACAATATCGCTTGTATTGATATAATCAATTTTGTGATAAAATGACAATACATGAGCCGCAAGCTCGCACCTATTTCTCCGCTCCCTCTCCCTGCGTCCCCACACACACACACACACACCGGGGCGTCGCACCCGTGGGGGAGGTGGGTGTTTTAACACCCACACTTTTCCCTGTGAGAGGGTTTAACACCCACACTTTTACTGCAGTTTTTCGCCTCACTACATTTGCCGCTACATCTCTGGCCGCTAAGTTTGTGCGCTCGCTGCGGCTGTCAATTTTATTAAGTCCATCAATAATTAATTAAATATATATTGTACTTCCTGATATATATATATATATATATATACATATATATATGTGTGTGTGTGTTCTGATTTAATTTTGGTTTAAGGAGAAAAATTACAAAAATTACAATAAATCAGAATAGGAAGTGAATAATAACTGACAGTGAACGAGCCATGACTCGACACTCCTCCATACACACACCATGTTTTTACGCCTGCACTGTTACCAAGGCAACCGTACTACTGTCGATCGACTAGTTCTGTCTGGACACAGAAAACCTGATCTCCTGATCTCCGCTCACCTTCCACGATGGTGAGCCAGGCCGAGTGGTACGAGACTCCGATGGAGTTTCCCGCCAGACACGTGTACTCGCCAGCGTCGCCCGCGGAGATGTTCCTCAGAGTCAGGACCTCCATGTCTTTATCTGTCGTGTTCAAACCTGCAGACTGACACAGAACAAGCACACAATAAGAAAAAGATCCTGGTTTGATGATGTCATGAAGCAGCACGTAATCATGGGAATTAATGTCACCGTAATAACTTGTAATACTGAATATTTCCTGATGTTACAGCTGTCAAACATGGTTGTGTAGGAAAATCATGTTTTTAGTGTGTGTATAATAAAAGAATAAAGGTAAAACAGCAGCAGTACAAACATGAAACAGTCGTTGTTCTTGCTCTCACAGCTGCAGACGAACAGGTGTGAGAGCAGAGATCTGTGCCGCTGCTTATTTATGCTTTTAGTTTGACTTTGATTTAATAAATAAATACAGCTGATATTCTTAAAGAGTTCAGACTGAGGAGGAAACCAGAGAAGCTGGAACTCAGCCCATTTATCAGTGAAGAAATAAAGTAAGAAAGCACTTTTACTGTGTTTTTGTGGGTTTTACTATGTTTTTGTAGGTGTTACTTTTTTGTGGGTTTTACTGTGTTTTTGTGGGTTTTACTGTGTTTTGTGGGTTTCATTGTGTTTTTGTAGGTTTAACTGTGTTTTTGTGGGTTTTACTGTGTTTTGTGTGTTTTACTATGTTTTTGTAGGTTTTACTGTGTTTTTGTGGGTTTTACTGTGTTTTACGGTGTTTTTGTGGGTTTTACTGTGTTTTGTGTGTTTTACTATGTTTTTGTAGGTTTTACTATGTTTTTGTAGGTTTTACTGTGTTTTTGTGGGTTTTACTGTGTTTTACTGTGTTTTACTGTGTTTTGTGGGTTTTATTGTGTTTTTGTAGGTTTAACTGTGTTTTTGTGGGTTTTACTGTGTTTTGTGGGGTTTACTATGTTTTTGTAGATTTTATTGTGTTTTTGTGGGTTTTACTGTGTTTTGTGTGTTTTACTATGTTTTTGTAGGTTTTACTATGTTTTTGTAGGTTTTACTGTGTTTTTGTGGGTTTTACTGTGTTTTACTGTGTTTTACTGTGTTTTGTGGGTTTGATTGTGTTTTTGTAGGTTTAACTGTGTTTTTGTGGGTTTTACTGTGTTTTGTGGGGTTTACTATGTTTTTGTAGATTTTACTGTGTTTTTTTGGGTTTTACTGTGTTACTGTGAAAAGTTAATATTGTTAGTATTTAGTAATAGAGCTTCTATAATCACAATCACTTAAACATAATGTTAGTAGTTAAAACATGATTCATGGTTGTTTAGTCACCTATGATCATAAACAGAATCTTTTTGGCTTTTAGACCAAAATGTTTATTGATTTACTGACAAAACTATCTCCAGCCTTTTTTAAAATAAAAGATTTTATTTGAATCTACCGCTGAACTCTGTTTCTGTACCAATCATGTGTCGTCTGTCATGTAATGTAATGTAATGTGTTACTTTAAACATGTGTTACTTTAAAAATGTCATATAACTCCCTCACACTCGCTGACGTGTGAGTGAGCAGCAGCTGCTGACCTTGAGGACGAGGACGTACGGCAGTCCGTCCGGTCCCTCTCTGCTGCCGTTGACCGTGATGTGTTTGAGCCACTGGATGTGAGGCTGCGGGTCGCTGAACACGCGACACACGAACCGCACGTCGGCACCGACGGCGGCGGTTTGGTTCGCCGGCAGACCGACCTGCAGGAACGGTCTGTGAGGAGAACGTTCTGGAAATGACAGGAAGAAGACGACACTGAGACAAGATCATTTTAGATTAAAGGAGGACAACATGGACTGAAACTTAGCTGCTAAATAAAAGACTCTAAAATCTAAAAAAGAGACTAAAATCAACAACTCCTGTGTGTGTGTGATGTTAAAATCACTGATGTTCTCTCTGAGGTTTGGTGTGGGAGAGTGAGTGGTTTACAAAAGTTTGTCTCACAGTGAGATAAAGACGTGAAACGTGTTCTGAAGAAATCGTAGACTGAAACTGACGTAGATTTTTTCCTGTGAGTGTGTGAAAGTGTGTGAAAGGACTGTTTTTGGACTGTTCTTACCGACCACGTCCAGCAGGTAGGTGTGTTTCAGGCTCCCGTACTGGTTCTCCACCACACACGTGTAGTTGCCTTTGTCTGACGGAACCACAGACTCCATGATAAGAGTCCACATGTGTCCTCTGATCTGAACGACAGAGCAGGAGGAGCAAATTCAAACAGCTGCTTCAGCCTCCGCTGGTTTCTCTTCACACAAACACACTCACACACCTTAAAGCCTCCGATTCTCTGGTCTTTCTTGAACTCTTTTCCGTTCTTGTACCAGCGCAGAGACGGGACAGGGTTTCCAGACGCCTGACACCGGAACCGCACGGTGCTGCTGGCTGGAACGGCGTGGAGCTGCTTCTTCATCTTCTCTGGCATCACCCACTGAGGAGCCATCGCTGCAGAGAGAGAGGAGAGAGAGGAGAGAGAGAGGAGAGAGAGGAGAGAGAGAGGAGAGAGAGAGGAGCGTCGTTCATGATGATGACCCACAGAAGTGTGACAGGAGACGGAGAGAAGATGAAGTCTCACGCTGAAGCTTTTCGTTGCTCGTCGACAGCTCGTTGGAGAGTTTGTTTTCCTCTGACGACGACTCGTCATCTTCTTCGTCCTCGGACGATTTCACTGCGTCGGCTGCAAAACAAAAGGTATTTTTCTGTTCATGCGTTAGCGTCATCTTCTCCAGCTGCAGCACTTTTATTAAAAGACTGTTTCTGTTTCTAAATCTGTCAGCGGTGGAGATGAGCTCAGAAACATCTCAGGTTAGTTTCTTCTCTCTTTATCTTTTAAACTTCAGGAGTTTTGCTGCAGGTAACTCCTGAAGATGAATGTGACTGAATGATGACAGTAGATGTTTGACATAAATATGGATTTTAGTGCGTGAAACGAGTTACAACTCTTTAAAGAACTGTGGTTGAGCTCTGCTAAACAGACTTCTTCATGTCTGTTACCAACGTCTTTGAGGATCCACCAAAACCAACATTAGTCCAACAACACATTTGCATTCTATTCAAAAACCATTTCTACATGAAGCTCCATAAACAAATAATCCACAACATGACTCAGCTCAAAATGCTTTTTATGTTGAGTTCTTTTTTTTCCCTCATCTTACTGAAGCATTTGTGATGTTTAGTGGTTTTTGGATCACATTGAATTTGACATTTTTCATTTTCCAACGTCCTGTAATTGGGACCAGAGTTGGACAGACATCTAGAAACGACAAAATCGTGAAACGAAAACGATCACAAACACGTTTTGTCTTTAGAGCAGACATCGAGCAGCAGCTGTCTGTCTGTCTGTCTGCCTGCCTGTCTGTCTGTCTGTCTGTCTGCCTGTCTAAAACCAGGTCTGCGATATGTGTCGTGCACTGTTTCTGTCGCTCAGCGTACATCATCCTGATCACCGCTCCGATTGTTGTATGTCTGTCCAAATGTGTACTGATTGGTCCCGCCTCTTGAAAGTGGGAGGAGACTATACATCCTTTACAGACTCAGAATGTGGCTTAATTCATAACATCAAACATTTTCCTGAGTTTACGTACAACACCACTTTAGTCCTTTTAGAGTCACATGGATAATAAAGTGAGGGATGTTTGAGGGTGTAGCTATGGTGTGATTGACAGCTGGTGTCAAGCTCCACCCTCTCATCAAATCTTGTGGTTTCAAAGTCATGACGGTGGCTTCAGAGGAGCAGTGGTGACCAACAACAACCTCTAATAATTCTTATTCAGCCCATAATTTTAAAGCATTTTCAGGAGTTTTAGTCAAAACTTGAGTTCAGACAGAAAGAAACAGCTGCTGTTAAACACATCACACACTTTATAAAAGGAAACGTGGCCACAGAAGCACGACGAGGAGAAGGGAGGACACGTCTTTGTCTCTGAGGAGGAGGGACACACAGACGTTTGGCAGGGTTTGTGAGGCTGAGACTGAGAGAGAGGACACAACGAGCTAAAGTGTCCTCGAGACAACACACAACAAATCTGCTGACTCATGTTAGCTTAGCTGCTAGCTCCTCTGTGTGTGTGTGTGTGTGTGTGTGTGTGTGTGTCTCTGGACCATAACCAGCTTGTGTTCAAAGCCAAAGCCTCAGCTCCACCATGAACAGTCTGTCTAAACACTTTCAGATGCTTCAGAGTCAAAAACAGAAGACAGACCTCGAATAAAGTCACTTTTCTTATTAAAGACGTTCAGTCACTGGAAACTTTTACAGCGTTTTAAAATAACGTACAACGTCAGAAGAGCAAGACAAGAGGACAGAGGGACAGAGAGACAGAGGGACAGAGGGACAGAGGGACAAAGAGACTGTCCAGAGGAAAAGACGAATAAGGCAAAAACACGACTCTCAGAGGGACACAATGCAATATGTCATAAGTAAGTAATAAAATAGTTTTCTGTTCCCAAAAAATGTTATATAACCTCACATTTGTCCATAAACCATAAATATTCTTTTGTTATTAAACAGCAAAAAAACAACAAAATATTATTAACTGAAGCCAAAAAACGTATAAACTAAGTAAACAATTTAGCAATACAATTATTATATATCATATGTCATTAAAACATACTAACTTAGACAAATGTCTAAGTGGGCGGAGCCTGTCAGAGATGACCTCAAACTATTCGTCGTATCGGACTATGTTCATGTTTGGTGGGCGTGGCTTCGGAGAGAGAGCCTTCATATCAATTCATATTTAATATTTTAACGACGAGAAGCAACAATCAGCTGTTTCTCTCTATCCTGCGTACTGTAGCTTTAAACCAACACACACACACACACACACACACACACACACACACTAATGACATTTACAGAAAACTGAATTAAGGCCAGAGGTTTTTTTCTCTCTGAGGCACTGAGGACACACTGTGTGTGTGTGTGTGTGTGCACGTGTGTGCGTGTGCATGTGTGTGTGTACCTGTGTCCGTGTCCTCTGTGGTCGGTCTGGACCGAACCCGAGGAACCTGAACCAGAACCAGCAGCAGGAAGCAGGACGTCAGCAGCAGGAGGCGGCGGCGGCGGCAGCAGTGGGGGGGCGGAGACATGGTGTCCTAATACATCCGACTCCCTGAGACACACACACACACACACACACATATAGAGAGCCACATGAAGACGAGTCATCAATGATTTTATCATTTTAGGATATTTATTGTTTTATTTTTTTGAGAGTCCAGGAATGACAAAATGGAGGAGGAGGAGGAAGAAGAAGGTCATGACTCAGGGGTTTATGAATCATCTGCAGCTGCTGACTGTGACATTAATCAATGATGATCCAACACATGTTTAATTTCCCACTGTGCTCTCACACACACACACACACGCAGCTGTTCCTCAGCAGGAGTGAGGATGTGATGATGACCTCTGACCTCCACCCTCCTCCTCCTGTCATTACTAATACAAACCTGTGGAGTCAAAAACAACACAGCAGTGATACATCACACCTACACTTCTGTGTGTGTGTGTGTGTGTGCAGACACCATTTGCTGCTTGTGACACCATGAGAGTGTGAAATGGTGAACAGCGCCTGTTCTCGTCTTGATGACCACTTAGAGCTGCTTTTTTGCCATTCATTCACTCATTGATTCATTCATTCACACGCTGCTGTCAGGAGCGACAGTGTCTTGCCCAAAGACACATCAGCAGAGTTGAAAGACGACTCTCTCTGAGCAACACAACACACTAAAGACACTGAAAACAACAATAATCATCATCAGTTTCTTCTCCCATGGAGAACTGAAACCTGGTCCCAGGGCGGGAAAACTCAAAACCATTACGACTTTATTCTCATAATATTACGATGTTATTCTCGACAGATTACGACTTTATTCTCGACAGAGAACGACTTTATTCTTAACAGATTACGACTTTATTCCTGACAGATTATGACTTTATTCTCGACAGATAACGACTTTATTCCTGACAGATTACAACTTTATTCTCGACAGATTACGACTTTATTCCTGACAGATTACGACTTTATTCTCGAAAGATTACGACTTTATTCTTGACAGATTACGACTTTATTCTCGACAGATTACAACTTTATTGTCATAATATTACAATTTACAAAAATCTACTCTTTTCAGTGTGGTACTAATACTTTTTCATAGTTTTTCATTTTGCAACATAGTTAAGAAAGTTTATTGTTATTGTTTGTTTTCCTGCAGCTCGTCTCTGTCTGTCGCTCTCTCTGTCTGTCTGTCTCTCTCTCTGTCTGTCTGACTATGTCTCAGGATTGTAAATGATGTCTGTCTGTCTGTCTCTCTATCTGCTTGT